>NW_007260555.1:23044-24761 GCF_000164805.1 Carlito syrichta | reverse complement strand
TTTTTTTTTTGAGTTGGAGTCTCACTCTGTCGCCCAGACTGGAGTGCAGTGGCCGCTCCCGGCCACCGCAGCCTCGACCTGCTGGACTCCAGTGATCCTTCCGACTCAGCCTTCCAAGTAGCTGGAATTACAGGCATGCGTTACCATGCCCGGCTGATTTTTTTGATTTATTGTAGAGATGAGGTCTCGCTGCCCAGGCGGGTCTCGAACCCGCGGGCTCAGGCAATCCACTCACCTCAGCCTCCCAAAGGCGCGGGATTACAGGCTGAGCCACCGAGCCCGGCTGATAAATACTTTTTAATGCTTCCAAACTTTTTCTACTTTTGTTGCTTCTCTGTTCTATAGAGATTGAAAATGAATAGGCCCAATTCCTAATTTGACTAGTAGCAAACTTTTAATTCCCAGAAATATACACTAAGTCTTCCTTCAAAATGAAAACTGTGATTGTCTGTTGAGATATACAGAGAAGCACAAATGGAACATAGCACGCGAGTGGGGAGATGGCTGGCCTTAGCCAGCTCAGAAAATAGTACCTAAGCAGGTTCCATTGTCCTTTTGGATGAATGTTCTTGAATCATCAAGCCAGAGGTGCAAGGAGCAGACGGTTCAAGGTTTTCCCTCTCATCTGTCTTCTTTCCTAGCTATGTTGCTCTGGCTTAGGTGAGAAAGTTGTGTGCTGTTATAAAGGGACTCTATCTTAAGATCCTACCATGTTATCGCTGACTTGTTCATCTCCAATGCTGAGTTGTAGAACGTGTTGAGTACCTCTAGTGTATTTCAATTGTGAGTGAAGACGGAAAAGTGTTAAATGTGTGTTAAGTAAATGTGTAAAATGAATTTGACTATTTGCTATTAGAATGACACTTTTGGTGAAATCTATGCTATTATTTTAATTATGCTATAATAAATTTGAATATTAATTAATTTTGTTTTATTAGGATGGACCTTATAAAGTTATACACACACACACACACACACACACACACACACACACACACACACATATATACACACACATATCTCCACAGTTAGTTTTATTTTGGCTATATTATTTTAGAAATAAAGCATAAATCTGGAGCTTTCTCCCAATACTTTATATGAGTTTGCTAGACATAGACATTATTTTTTAAAATGTTGGAATAGTTTTTGTCCTTCAATAGTTTTCTTTAGAGACCAATTTTCTGTCATATCATAGAATATTACAAGATGACAAGGCCAACTATTGCGCTTGCCTGACATTTTATAATAATAGGAAATTAATATTCAGAATAATGTATAATTCATTAAATGACTATATCTCTTGCAAACGATAGCAATGATATGGTACTAAAGGGGCTAATTTCTAGCTTATTATAAAATAGTTTTCACTTTTCCAGGCTGGAAATCTAAAACATTTAAATAGCATTGTTTGCTATTCAGTTTTAGGCTTAGTATCCTGTCTGAAGGGTGCAGGAAGCAACCAGAGGGGCAGCTCCCAAAATGGCGCCGAGCATAGTGAGGACACACCAGACAACAAAGGCCCTAGGTCCCGGCTTCTGTGTGCACAATTCCCCATGCACGTGAAGTTCAAACCTGCAAGCCTCCAATCCTTAGCCAGCTTTGTTAGGCATCCGATAGGACTGTAACACAGCATCAGCCCCACCCTGCTCCCATGCCGCTCCTCCAATAAGAACCTAGCACAGCCCCTTCCGGCCCCTGTCAGGCTAGTAAATACAGC
>NW_007260555.1:17344-23024 GCF_000164805.1 Carlito syrichta | reverse complement strand
CCGCCTGGGCAACAAGACCTCATCTCTACAATAAATCAAAAAATTAGCCGGGCGTGGTAGTGAAGGGTGCAGGAAACAGCCAGAAGGGTGGCTCCCCAAATGGTGCCAAACGCAGTAAAGCCACACTAGACAACAAAGGCCCTAGGTTCCGGCTTCTTCACGCACGATTCCCCTCACGTGTGAAGTTCAAACCTGCAAGCCTCCAATCATTTCCCATGACGTAGCTAACTTTGTCATACGTCCAATAGGACTATAACATGGTGTCTGCCCACCCTGCTCCCATGCCGCTCCGCCAATAGAAACCTAGCACAGCCCCTTCCGGCCCCTGTCAGGCTACTAAATACAGCCCTCTCCCTGAACTCTCTCTCTTGCTTTTTCTCGGTTACAGACCCTGTCTGTAACAGCCCTTTTAGTA
This sequence comes from Carlito syrichta, assembly GCF_000164805.1. Taxonomy (NCBI): domain Eukaryota; kingdom Metazoa; phylum Chordata; class Mammalia; order Primates; family Tarsiidae; genus Carlito; species Carlito syrichta. The sequence continues at coordinate 22,609 of NW_007260555.1, read as the reverse complement.
AATCTCTTGGTCCCGCCGGATGTGGAGTCATTACTGGCGCCAAAATCCTTTCATTGGTGCCGTGACTCGGATCGGGGATTCTCTCGCCCCAAGGCAGGACCCCGTCCCGGCACCAGTGGGACTCACCCCTTAAGGCCTTCGCCCATTCTCCTGGATGCCAACGCTGCATCCACCACTGGCCTTCGGATTGGTAAGAGTCCCCACACTGAAAACCTAAAACCTTGCCTGGGACAACCGGGGAAACTGGCCGTTGATCATCCGGCAGCTCCTTCGGCCATGGGCAAGGGGGGGGCCACACCCCACCTAGGTCTTTATGACTGCAGCAGACCCCTCTCAGTTTTCCCTCAGCCGTTAGAGATTTCCAGCCTTCCCGCCATCTGATTTTGGGTAACCTTCTTGTCAAAAATCCCGGTACCGGGTTGCCCTTAACCCCCTCGATTCTCCAGCAGAATCCGGGTCTACAATAATGACCTGTGACAACAGGCTTTATTGTAACCCTCCCGTTCCTCAGTGGTCGCCTGTCCAGGGAATGCCCTGACCAGCCCCCACTGCTAACATGGGAAACTCGTCATCTCTTCTGGCTGACTCCCCCCGCTCAAGTGCCTCTTAAATAATCTCTCTAAACTCTCCCTCACTCCCGATATTAAGCCTAAGCGTTTAATCCGCTTCAGTACCCAAAATTGGCCCACCTATCGCTTAGACAACCAAAATAAGTGGTCCCTACAGGTCCCTAAACTCTGACATTATTCGGGATCTCTATAACTTCTACGAGCATTCAGAAAAATGGGCAGAGATTCCCCTTCCCTCCCCATCCCACTTACGCCGCCACCTCCCTCCTCTATTTCTAACTTCAACCCAGCAGATAAACCTCCTGTAGTCTGCTTTTGCTATTCCACTCTCCATCAGTTTCTCCTCCTTCTCACCCTCTACCTTTACCTGGGAAGGAGGGCTGACATCTCCAGCCGGGTTGCCTGACCCCAGCCTCCGGCCTTTCTCTTTTGTCTTTGGAGGAGGGGCTGGCATCTCCGGTAGGGTCGCCTAACTCTGGCCTCCAGCCTTTCTCTTTTGTCTTTGGAGGAGGTGCCAGTCCCCAGCCTCCACCTTTCTCAACCCCCTCCCCTACTTGAAAAACCCATTCAACTTTCCACATGGCTTAATAGGTCACTTCTCAAGAGGGGTGACTGGGACAAAAGGATATTAAAGAACTTCTTCTTGTTTTCTTATGATAACTTTCTCTCAAGTTATATCTAAACTGGGACTATATCAACCTTCTTCCCAGACAAAAGTAAAGGGATCATGTAAATAAATTCTGTTAGCTAACTACAAAGGTGTTAATAACAGGCTCACTAGGACAGAATAAAAGAGGTTTTTCAAAAACCAGATAAAAATCCAGCAATGTTTCTAAGTTGCCTCTCTGAGACATTGCAGCAGTTTATTAATATTGATTTAAACTCTGTGGAGGGATAAACTCTTTTGGCTATATATTTTATCTCCCAGTCAACACCAGACATTAGGCACAAACTCCAAAAAATTAGAGAAGGACTCACAAACCCCTCAACTAGAAGTACTGGACACAACCTTTAAAGTTTTTAACAACCGGGGGGAGGAAAGAATGCAGGAATACAAACATAAGTGGGAAACATTTCAGCTTTTATTTACCACTTTAGCAGGGAGAGCCACCACTGATAATCTTCCACCCCAGACGGTTGATAGCAGAAGGGGTACACAGCCCCTTCCCAGGTTTGTTTCCGATGCCGTCAAAATGGGCATATGGTCAAAGACTGTCAAGCCCTGCCACTGGCAAAACCCTGTCCCAAATGCAAACTGCATGGACACTGGGCTCATGATTGCCTCATTCACCTAGCCAGAGGAGAGCACATGGCCCAGAGGCTTGCTGCAAATGAGGGACACCAGGCATCTCACACAATCTCAGAAGGAGATCTCTTGGGCTTGCTCCAGCCGGACTGACTCACCCCTGGCTCAGTAGCCCCAACATCTTCGGAACAAACTATTAAACCACCAAGCCTAAGGTGGAAATATCAGTAGCTGGCAGGGTTATGTCATTTGTTATTAATATGGGGCTACATGCTCAGCTACACTAAAATTTCCTGGCCCACTCCTTCCTTCACCCCTTTCGGTTGTGTAGGTACAAGGCATTATATCCAGGTCCCTCACTATGCCATTACTTCCATGTGTTCTGGGAAATAAAATATTTTAACACTCTTTCCTTATTATGCCAATGTGTCCAGCTCCATTATTGGAAAGGGACATTATGACAAAAATTAAAACTCATATTATTCTTTACCCTGAGCCATCACCACTGTGCTTTTGGGTGCCTTTTGTATAACTTTAGATTCCCCTAATAGTTCTACATTGGATTCTATCTAAGCCCTTCCACTGCATATAAACTTATTGCTTTGGTTAAAGCTCTGAGGTTAGGGAAAATGTAAAAAAAGTTGTTGGTGTAAGGTATGTTTTCAGTAAGAAAGGATAAAGAAAAGATAAATAATTGTATAGGAAAGAATATCATATGGCACATTTTTGTTCTATAATAAAATGGCTGGTTAAAGCAAGTATAGAACAAAAATAGAAGGTTTAAGCATGTCAAAACATGGTATGAGTTTATCATACATGGTAGGTGAAAGTTTGTGAAAAGAAGTAAAAGGAATTCTATAAACACTCGGACTTCAAAAAGTTTCCATAAATTTACCATTAATATCAATTACACTAATAGTAGGCCTACACGCTACTCAAAGACCAGAACATGAGCTTCTTAATTAGCAGTCTCAAAAAAATATTTTTCTCCTTTAAACAGCAGAGGGAAAAAAAGAGAGAGAGACAAAATTCAATTAGCCCTCCCCCCCACTGTCTTTGTTACAAAAGAGCGAGGTTTTTTTCTTTTCAAAATCGTTGGACTATCATTTTGGCTAAATAAGTAACTTTTACAATAACTACTGTGATTTTGTGTGATAACATGCTTTTGAAAACTTTGGTACTTAAACTCTTCAAGTTCTTGATTCAGTCTCTAGGGTGAGATAAGCAGCAAGCTCCAGGAGCCACACCTACCCCACCCCCTTCTAAATTGCCTAAAGGTCAGGTAAATTAATTTCACTAACAACACCAACAAATTGCTAGCAAACTTTAAAATCTCCTTCCAGGCACAAGGCTTACTCTCCAACATAGGGTGAGTGGCAGAATAACCTGGGCTTCACTCTCTAGCATGTCAATGGTTGTAAAAGTATATCAGACCCATGATGAAAACAAAGGAAACTGTTTTCTCTTGCCGACGTTTCCCTGTTCTAAATTCTCAATTTAAACTATAACCTAACTACATGTCTCTAATGTTTTCAATTTTTCTTTCTTCAGACTTTGTGTCAAAGTGGCTATATTTCTTTATTAAAGTACAACTTTAGATAGTTTACAAAGAAATATTTCAACTTATGTTAATGAATACATACAATTTACGGAACTTTCACTTTTCCAACATTGTTTTTTGGGATAATAACTCTTTTCATTATCGTTTGCTTAATAATTTTTGGCCTATGCTCTCACTTGATGTTTTATTAGATCCAAATAGCATTTGCTTAAGGTCCTGCCATTTCCTGCTCATGCCCTTAAAAATAAATAGGTAGAGACATCGCTACAGCCCCATCTCAGCAGAAAATAGATACAAAAATGATCTTCGCCCCATTTCCCAGGATCATAAGAATATTTCCAAGAGCAGGAGTGGGGAATGAAAGGTACCTATAGAAACCTAGAAGAACTTAGCTTATTCTTAGTCTTTTGGCCTCAGTGTAGCGATTAGCAAGCATTCAGACATTCTACTGAAGGACAAACAGCAGCTTATCCCATCCCCCCTAGGCAAATCTTCAGATACAAGATCAGGACAGCCCAAATGACCACCCCACCTCTTTGGTCAAGGAATCTGTGAACTGCAAATGTCTAACAAGTCTCTTATAGGAAATTACCCTCAGGTTAACCTAATCAGCCCTTTGTGAACTACTGACACAGGTAAGCCCCACTATGGCAGCAATCATGTGACTAACCCACCAACCTGGATGGAGCTCTGCCAGCTGACCAATAATCGACTGACAAACTCCCTCCTCACGTGGCTTCTTCCTATCGTTACTCTTCTCCTTCTCAGCCTGTGTTCCTTTCTCCCTTGCATTATAAAATTTCTTCAATCTCAATTCCAAAAAATTTCAAATCAAGCCATTAACCAGTTTCTTTTACAAAGTTACAACCTCCTACTCACCGAGGACCCAGGCCTCAACAACCCAAGCCCTACTGCCTCCTAAACCTTCTCGACCCATTTTTCATTACAGATATGGCTTTCAGGCCTTATCTCTAACTCAGGTTTTCAGCGTTCCTTGACCATCTTCTTTGTGATAAATGGCTCCTCCCTTTCCCGTGTCCACTCGATAATTGGCCAGACCAACTTGCATTCTTCTACCTCCAGGGCACCCTCCAAGATTTCCACCCCAGAAAATTTTTTCTTTCGACACCTTCTTACAGGGCCTCATGTGGCTGGTCCTTTCACCTACCTCACCCAACAACGCCCCCCACCAGCAGGAAATAGCCAGACCAATCAACTCCACCCCTTCATCCCTTAACCAAAGAGGTGGGAATGAAAGGCCCCAGTCAGCCACAATGAGGAACCCACCCCCTCCAAAAACTAAGCCTAGGTGTGGCCCCCACCTAAAATGGCACTCCCACCTAAGAAGGCGCCTGGACAAACTAACATGGAGGCTTGGACAAGGCTTTCTGGGTTCTTCTTCCACAACAAAGCCCGCCATTCCCACGCCCATGAAAGCCTCCACCAATCCCCAAAATGCTTCACCTGCTGACCAATAGGTAACCGACAGGTCGCTTTAAATTTCTATAAAACTGGTGGCCACTCCAGTCCTCCCGGACCTTCCCTACTGTTTTGAATGCGTGAACTGCATCCACCAGTGACCGTTGGATAGGTGGGTTCCCCAGACACGGAAGTCTGAAACTTGCCCAGGATCCCTGGGGGGATCTGACCATTGATCATCCGGCAGCCTCTCCAGCCCAGGGCGAGGGGGATCACACCCTGCCTTGGTCTTCATGGTCACAGCGGACCTTAAAGCCTTCCTCTTCTCCTTTATCTCTCTCAAACCTTAAAAATTCCCATGGCTGTTGGGCTGCAGTGGGCCCAGGGGTCCCATATCTGCTAACCCACAGCAGTTTCCATAGGATTCTCTCTCTCCCCCCCCAAGGAATCCCACGGCTGTCGGGCCGCAG
>NW_007260555.1:0-16865 GCF_000164805.1 Carlito syrichta | reverse complement strand
CCCAGACTGGAGTGCAGTGGCCACTCCCGGCCACCGCAGCCTCGACCTGCTGGGCAATCTCAACACACTTTCACTCACCCCCGATATCAAACCCAGGTGCCTGATTCACCTCTGCCCACAGGACTAGCCTACAAATCCACTAGACAACCAAAATCAGTGGCCCCCTCAGGAGTCCCTAAATCCCGATATTATATGGGACCTATATAATTTCTGTGAGCGTTCAAAATGGTGGGTAGAGATTCCCTACATTCAGTCCTTCTCTCTCCTCCACAACCATCCCCATCTTTGCCTTAGTTGCAATCCTTCCAATCTCCACCCCCAGCTCATGCTAGCATCCGCTGTCTCCCCTATGACTTCTCTTCCTCCTATTATTCCACATGAGCCTGTACTTCCTCCTACAACCCCTCCTGGCTCACCACCCTAGTTTTGGCAGTAGCCGGCCCAATAATCTTCCTCCTACTGGCTGTAACCCTAGGACCGTGCATCATCAAATATCTCCTTACTTACATAAAAACCACTGTTTCAAACTTTTCAAATCAAAGCCTTAATCTCCTGTTACTAAATAGCTACCAACCTGTTCAAGTAGAAAATCTGGAGCTATAACAAGCAAACTTCTCATCTAATTTTTTCCCTTTAGATATGCTTTCTTCCAGGTTCTCTATTTACCTCCAGAGTCTGCTCCAAGACAGCTGGTTACTACTGTCCTCATGCTTATTAGAAGACTGACCAGAACAGGTCGCTGTTCTACATTTACAAGGAACCTTCATAGAACTCTCACCTACGGAAATCTACACCTTCAGTGCCTATCTTGGGGCCCTGCTCTGGCTGGTTCTGCACCCTTCCACCCCTTACCCCCACAACACCCCTGGCCAGCAGGAAGTAGCCAGAAAGAGTAACGATGCCCCTCCTCATAAAAACAGAAAAGGTGGGAATGAAGGGTGCAGGAAGCGACCAGAGGGGCAGCTCCCAAAATGGCACTGAGCATGGTGAGGATACACCAGACAACAAAGGCCCTAGGTCCCGGCTTCTGTGTGCACAATTCCCCATGCACACGAAGTTCAAACCTGCAAGCCTCCAATCCTTAACCAGCTTTGTTATGCATCCAATAGGACTATAACACGGTGTCGGCCCCACCCTACTCCCATGCAGCTCCTCCAATAGGAACATAGCACAGCCCCTTCCGGCCCCTGTCAGGCTAATAAATACAGCCCACTCCCTGCAACTCTCTCTCTCTTTTTTCCTCCATTACAGATTCTCTCTGTAACAGCCCTTTTAATAAATCTCTTGGTCCTGGCCGGGCGTGGAGTCATTACTGGTGCCAAAATACTTTCACTGTTAATGAGCTTATATAATATTATCTAACAATGACCAAAAAATGTTGGTAGATTTGCTTTTATTCGGGCATATCAGCAAAATAAGAATTATGTATCTTTTGAAGACAAAAAGCAAGCCTTAGTCTATTCTCCAAGGAACATTAATTAGATCAGCACTTTCAAATCTCATCAAACACTTTTTAGTTTGGATTGAATTCATGTCCTATACATTACATAGTGGTTTGTCAACACATACATATGGAGATGTTACAAATTAATTGAAATTTTTGTAAAGTTAGTCTCCTCACTTAGCTGTGTTTCTCAACAAGAGATAAATGTTGTTACAGATGGGATTCATAATTACTTTCAAGAGGACACAGCATCTTCTTAATGGTTACTAAAATTCTGTGCTTTTTACAGCTTATACTAATATCTGCTAATGTCACTTGCAATCTCCTACTGAACATATTTGGCAAATTAGAGTAATTTTAGTACCTATCCTTGTAATTTGAAAAGGTCATCTCTGCATTGCATGCCTATTGCTTTATGTCACTTGGGTTTTAAAGACACTGTAAATAGATTTACCCAACAACAACACTGTATTTTATGCTACTTAAATTTAATTATTTGATTATGCATATTTAGTTTAGGTATTTCTATGTTGATAGTTTAGCAATTGGTGACATCTATTTTGAAAAGTGGGGTCTTCATCCATAAAAGAGAAGGAAATTCTGTCACTTTGACATCATAAGTAAACCTAAAGGACCGTTTTGGAAACCTTCAACCAAACTGTATTCCCAGTACCAGAGCAGCTAGGGACCCTGCCCTTACAGGAAATGAAGAAGAGAGAGAAGCTGTGTTTGCAGTGTGCCTTTCAGAAGACAATTCTTTTACCTGGTAGACAGCTTAATATCTAGTTGGGTGAACAGTGATCAAGGAGTCCTTTGCATGGAAAACTCATCTATTCTGGCAACTCCCTTGTGGCTCTTCATTTAACCTAGTCCAGTTTATACCTGCCTGACCATCTGGCTCTGGGGCATCCCCTAGTTCTTCAGACGGAAGATGCATACTCAATATAGCACCACAATGGAAAACACATTCAAAGATGTTTTACCTACATATCCTGAGGAGGGAGAACACAATGAGTTGGGAGGGCAGTCTTCTGTCATTGGGTCAAGCAAGGAAGGAATGAACAATCAGTCAAAGAAAGTGCATGGCAATTAGTAGTTCATACAAGGGAATCAGATGTGGGTCATTTTAAGTTCATGGTCAAATGCTTGAATGCTCAATTTAAAGAAAATGGTGGGAAAGCCCAGTTAGCTAGGCAGGATGACTCTAAGTTCTTATCTATAGCCACTAGCTTGAAATATTTGTGTGTGGTATAGGACCAAACACTGTGTCGTGGGTGACTGAGCCTTGCTTCTGGTATGAGAAAGTTAAAATTGTATTCAAAATGGATGCTGAGATAAGATAAAATGATGAGAATTTACTACAAAGATGTTATGCTAAATGAAGTAAACAAGGCACAAAAAGACAAATATCACATGATCTCACTTCCATGTGGCATCTAAAATAGTTGACTTCATAGAAGTGAAGTACCAGGGGCTGGAGTGGTTGGGGAGGGGGATTGGGAAGAAATTGGCCAAAGAATACAAAATTTCAGGTAGGAGAAAGAAATTTCAGAGATTTATTGTACAACCTGTTGACTACAGATAATAATATGGGCATGAGCTATATAATGTTGTTTTGATCAATGACAAGAACACATATATAGTTGGTGGTCCCATATGATTACAATACCATATGTTTACTGTACCTGTTTATGTTTACATACACAAATATCATTGTAATACAACAGCCTACAATATTAAGTACAGAAACATGCTATACTGATTAGTCACCTAAGAGCAATAGGCCATATACGACATAGCCTAGCTGTGTAGTAGGCTAGACTATCCACTTTTGTGCAAGTACACTTACTTTATGAGGTTCCTACCATGGCAAAGTTGCCTAATGATGTATTTCTCAGAACATATCCTTGTTGCTAAGCCATACATGACTGTATAATATATTTTAAAAAATGCTAAAAGAGTGGATATTAAGTGTTCTCACCACAAAAATGATAATGATGTCAGGTAATACAAATGTTAAGTTGCTACATTTAGTCAATGAACAGTGACTATATACTTCAGTACATCATGTTGTACACAGTAAATACATATAATTTTACCTGTAAATTTAAAATAAATAAATAAATAAGTGGAGTCTGTTGCATAAGTTGGATTAGACCCAGAACTCTATTATAAGGAAGATTTGACTCTTGGCTACAGGCACCTCTCATGGGCTCTGTGGGCAGAAAGAGGATTGTCAAATACCTATTCTTTTTTTTTTTTTTTTGAGTGGAGTCTCTGTCACCTAGACTGGATGCTTCCGGCCACCGCAGCCTCGACCTGCTGGGCTCCGGCGATCCTTCCGTCTCAGCCTTCCAAGTAGCCAGAATTATAGGCATGTGCTACCACACCCAGCTGATTTTTTGATTTATAGAACTCTCACCTACGGATGAGGTCTCGCTGCCCAGGTGGGTCTTGAACCCGCGGGCTCAGGCAATCCACTCACCTCAGCCTCCCAAAGGCACAGGATTACAGGCTAAGCCACCGAGCCTGGCTAAATACCTATTCTTAAGACTTAATTGGTGCTTTACTTTTTAAAGAATACCTGCAACCCGGCTACTTTTTAAAGTATATGAATATGTTTTTGATTAGGTAAGTGCAGTATTTGTATTCTAGGTTATCTTACCAAGATTTACAATCATATACTCTTCATCTAACCATCATCACCTGAGTGTGAAAATTAAGGTATATGGAGGATTTCTGAGGGCCTTGGTCTTCGGATATTCAGCTATGCCATGGTGTACTTAACTTAGAATCAACAGTTTTTAGGATGTACCTGAGTAGGCTTCAGATGGTCCTTCAGGTCCCTGGATTGGATTTGATGCAATGCTGACAAGCACGCATGCCAACTGTTTTGAAGTGTCAAGGAAAAAGTATTTAACTTTAATTAGATTATCATCTAGAAGATTATCACGTTATTTGCATGCTAACACTTTTCAAATCTTTGTCTTAGGCCTAGATCTTTTCAGGATATTTATTCGCTCTTCACTTAATAATTTGTAAACAAAATATGAACTTTTGAGTACTAAGATTGAAAACTAATAGTTCCCTATATTGACATCAGAATCACTTGAGTGCATTCATTAAAATACATACCATCAGATTCTATTCTTGACATATTGAATTAGAAAAGTGAGGTGAAAATTAGTAATTTGTATGTTTTGAAAAGCTCCCTGTGGAACTCCTAGGGACTAGGAAACACTAATTCATGCCATGAGCCTAACAGCAGTGTGAGTTTGTCAAGATTCAGAGCAGAAACAATAGTATTTATTCATGCTATCGTTTAGTGGTATCCATCAAACCCCCAATGCGCATATGATGATGTTTTAATACTGTGCTTACTATGTTTTCCAGGAAGCCTCTTCATGTACACTCTGATACAAAGCTGTCTCATGGAGCCATGGAATTGCAGAATGGAAAAGCTATTTGTTTTCTCTTCAACTCAATATAAGTAGAAATGTAGATGAGCGTTAGAAGGCTACCAGTGTTCCAAGTGCATATAGAATTTTATTTTTTAAATATTATGGCATGAATTAGAAACTGAATAATAATTTTCATGGAAAAATAATAAAGTAATTGGAAACCAGGAAAAGTATGTCTATAAATGTATACATATGTATACTTGTCTACATGTTCTTTTTTTGTGAGATAGTAAGAAAATAAAATATCACTATATTACTTTCTGTGTAAGTTTACCTTTGCAGGGTCCCACTACCAGAATATCCTGTGATTCATTCATTCCATAAAATATGCATTCTCCAACTCTGCCACTGAATTAGATTCTATGGGTGTGAAGTGCAAGAATCTCCATTTTTAATACTTCAGATAAATCTTGTTCTCTCACTTATTTGAGTACCACTCTCCTATTCAGCAAACAAACTGCTAATTTCTTTCGAAGCCATGTAAGATCAATGAAAACAACTATGCCAAAATTTTTTGAAATCCTAATCTAAGAATTATATTCTGTAAATATTATCACTTTAAGTAGGCACATAAAGAGTGCATTGAACCGTAACTGTGCTCTAAACTAATCTGATGGATTCAATCATTTCATTGTTGGTCACTCATTTATTCATACCAAGGTATTCTAAGTTTTATATAAAGGTTTATGCTTGAAAAAAAGACTACTTAGATTTTTCATAAGCAATGTCTGTGTCTGTATAGGTTTAAAAATAACCATCATCAATTAAAAAATCTCATTTGGGTAGGTCACAGATAAAGGTCAGTAATACAAACATTAAGGTATATATACTAAGGCTTCCAAGACTCGGTGTTTTTATTTGAGATACTCTTATTTTGGTGGCTGTTTTTCTGTTATGGATTGAATTGCACAAATGAGGTTTTTTTATTTTATTAAAACCTGAAATTAAAAGTTGAGATTTTAACATTTTGATATTTATGAGTAATGGTACTTATACCCTAACTCAGAATCTATACACTTTCTATAAAATGAGAACGTTAATTGTTTATAATTGTCTCTCTCTCTCTGGAAATGAGGACAGTTCATTTACATACTAATAGCCTTTAAGTAATTTTTCTTCTCCGAGGTCTCCCATCTTTAAGTAACAAGTTTGGTTTATCTGTGAGACTTTTAAATTATTTTAGGAACAAGCACTGTGGTTGTTATTGTTGGTTTTGCTTTGTCTGCTTAGTCTAAGTTGTTTTAGCAAACAGAGAAATGCAGAGAAGAAAATAATAACAACAAATCACTAAATCTCGCTCCATCCCCAAAGTCTTTTTAACAGAAGAAAAGTGTGTTCTGAGCAGGTGTGACCTGAACACACATTGATAACTCTGTCTAAATTTTCTCGTGGAAGTTACAATTGCTCAAGCAACTTTTCCTGGCAGTGCCTGGATGGACTTTCTGAAGATTTTATTGATTCCCAGGCCTCAAGTAAGAGTTCAAGTTGGAGTTTCAGGGAGACCACAGGTATAGAGTTAGCTGTAGAGGTGAGGACTTGTCTGTCATGGAAGTTGAGGACAGAGTTCACAGGTCAGAGAACTCTGAAAGCAAGGTCTGAAGAGGCCTGGCATGAGGGCTTATCCCTTAGATGTCTATAAGTGTCCAATTCTCTTGACCTCAGTAGAAGTGTAGGGTATTGCTAGGGTGAATAAAATTTCTCCAACTTCTTTAACATAAACAAATGTGCACTCCCACCAACAGGGTATGCTGAGAGTTCCTGGGGTCTATATCCATACCAACCCATGGGCATATAAAACTTGATAACTTTGCTGTTTTGAAGGGTGTAAATAGTATATTATTACAGTGAAATACATACTAGACTACACGCATATAATTGCATTGTATATGCATTATAGTAATTTGCATTTTTCTAATTGCTAGTGAGTTTCCATGTGAAGTGCTTCCTCAACATCTAGTGTTTTGACTTTCCTTCATCCTTTTTTTGTGACTACTGACTTGAAAAAGGCAATAGACTATAGACTGGGCAAGCGTGTTTGACAGCTATTCAACATTAGACCCAGTGCATTCATTCAGAGCAGACAAGCCAACAATGCTGCTGAAATTAACAGACAGGCAGTATGCTGGTTATTGTCTTCTTGGACCTTGAGGTCCATTCTTTGCTCTTTTCTGCTTTTCTCTGTGCCTTGGTAGGTTGATGATACTGTCTTGCATCATCTGACCATTTCAGCTCTCTGCTTCTGTTTAGGTTTGGTCCAAGAAATTCTTGGGAGGATATGTAGGGTGGAAACACTGCTCTCTATCTCCCCCAACCCACCCCTCCACCAGATCCTTTAACCCTTGGTGAGGAAAGAGTTTATAGTTTATAATTGCTCATTTCTGTGTGTTTTACCAGTCCTGGTGGATCCCTTAACCCTGTATGAAATATTTTAAACCATTATTTCACTAAACCTTTCCTAAGTACCATCCTAGTACACATCTAAATCCTGCTGGACTCTGTCTGATAAAGGCAGTCACGACAGAGTCCTTGAAACACACTTCGTAGAATTGTATTTCTGAACAGTGCCACGATCTGAAAAGTAATGTATTCTTTCTTGACAGAGGCCATTGGTTAAGTTATTGAAACTAACTTGAAAGAAAGAAAGAACATATTGTTTTGAAAGAAAACCACTGTTTTCTTAAAGTTTTACAAACCAGCACTGTGTGCTGTGCCCCAGGGTCTCCAAGATGACTTATTTATAAGTGCAATCAGCAGAGCCTCTGCTGTTTCCCTTGGATTTGGACAATGGTCTGTCTGGTACATTCTGTCTACAGAGCACTTCAGCTACCAACTTAATGTGTCAGGAAAGATTTTGAATAACTCTGAAGATAGACTGGGTGCAGAATGAAGTAGGAATTGTAAGTCTGAGCTCAAGTGCAAAACTCCAGAATAGATGAGTTAACACACTAAGTAAACTAAACTTGCTAATGAAGACTATGTAATAAGCTGTATGCCAGAAAAAGTAACAAAAAAGTGCACACATTTTTGCCACTTATAACTTTAAGATAACCTTAGGAATTATTACTATCTCTGTTTTACTGAGAAGCATGCTGTACCTTGGAGATTCCTTTAATGTCCAGTCGTTCAGCAAGTGACAAAGTTAAGCTTTGAACACATTTCAGGTGGGTTTATTTAGCAACTGTGTTATGAATAATTATGCTATTTTTGATATCAAAATGAAATGTAATGAATCACACTCCAGTAGTCTTAACTTTAAAAGTTTATTCCACAACTCTTTAATCTCCTTTTTCCATTTTCAGTTTTGAGTAGAAAATTTTAACTGTTTCAGTAATCTATTGCTACATAACTAACAACCCCAAACTTTAGTGCTTTGAAGAGATCATTTTATTTGCTTCTAGTTTTGTTGTTCAGGAAGCTGTGAAAGACCCAGCTGGGTGGTCAGTGTCTGTTTCATGTGATGTTAGCTCGGACAATTGCCGCTATGTGACCAACCCCCGTGATATAAATTCATTTTACTAATATCCCTTTAAAAGAATCTTCTTACAAAGAAAGAACTGTGAAAGAGCTGTTCCCCACCATATGTGGAGCAGCTGGAGGATGCACTTCTTTTTTCTATTTGAGCTGGGATCTCACTCTGTCACTCAGGTAGTGGCAAAATCACAACTCATCGCAGACTCGACTGTTAGGCTCAAGGGATCTTCTCACCTCAGTCTCCCAAGCAGCTGTAACTACAGGCTCACACCACCATACCTGGCTTTTTTTTTTTTAATTTCTTTGTAGAGATGGGGTCTCGCTATGTTGTTTAGGCTGGTCTCAAACTCCTGGGTTTAAGTGATCCTCCCACCTTGGCCTCCTGAAGTGTAAGGATTATAGGCATAAGCCATTATGCCCGGCTTCTTTCTCATATTTGGCATACCTTAGTGTTCTCTCTCTCTCTCTCTCTCTCTCTCTCTCTCTCTCTCTCTGTCTGTCTTCCTTCACATGGATTATCACAAATAGTGATCTCAGGTTAACCATGCTTCTTACATGGTAGTCTCTAAAAGACTAAGTCTCAGCTGCCAGTACTCTTGAAGTCAGACTTAGAACTGGCAAATTGTACTTCCCCATGTAAGTTGAACAAAGCAGTTAGAAGTCAGCCCAGATTCTTAGGAAGAGAAAATAGATTCTATTTCTTAAAGCAAGAAGTGTCAAATAATGGGTGACCATCTTTTACCTGGTATCTTTCTTTTTTAACATAAACTGAGCTTTTTTTACTTTGTTCTTATCAAATACAGTGCTTAAAACTTTGTACTTTTGTCTCATTAAATTCTCTCATCAGTTTTGTCAAGGGGTTCTTTAAAAATTAACAACTGTTTTAGCCAGGTACAGTGACTTACTCCTATAATCCCAACACTTTGGGAGAACAATGTGAGAGGATTGCCTGAGCCCACAGGTTTGAGATCAGCCTGGGCAACTTGGTGAGACCTCATTTCTACAATAAATCAAAAAATTAGCTGGACTTGGTGGTGTGTGCCTGTAATTCCAGCTGCTTGGAAGACTGAGGTAGAAGGATAGGTTGAGCTCAGCAGGTCGAGGTTGAAGTGGCCGTGAGCATTCCACTGCACTCCAGCCTGGGGACAGAGTGAGACTCCAACTAAAAAAAAAAAAAAAAAAAAAAAAAAATATATATATATATATATATATATATATATATATATATATATAAAACAACTGTTTTATTATCAAAAGTGAACTTAGATCACTATTTGCAGCAAATAATCATTCTGCTCAATATTATGATCCTATTTTTGAATTCAGGAAGTCCAGATTCAGAGATGTCAAATAACTTTCTCCAAATTATATAACTTGTTAGAGGGAGAGTAGAAGGTACTTGATAGCAGTTCTGCCTGATCCAACAGCCTTGGGCCAGTGAGAATATCCCAGCATTTTTCTGGAAAAAGAATCCCATTAATATGCAGTCTACAGGGTATCTTTATTTTACTTTATTTTGGTCTGTACTTGAGCTCTGAGAAGCATCTACCTTGTTTTATATTTTGTGTGCATTCATGTATTTCATGGATAAGAATATCTATTTTTATAGTTGTGTCAGTTCAGGCCCTGCAGGATACACCACCACGACAATTTTAGATGCGCAAGAAAGAAGAGAGATATTGGGGAAAATGTCTGTGAAGAATAAAGGGAAAGGGGACAATGGTAGACGTGGGGTGACATCAGGTCATGGTGCATATTTGCTAGTTATAAAAGAAAAGAACAGAGGAAAAATCAGGTATGAAGTGTCCTGTGCCACAGTGCCCTTCAGGGAAGTCAGCCAGTCTGGTGGAGACTATCCCAGCAAAGGCTCCCCATCAGAGGAGTCTCGAGTTAGACAGGAATGGGTCAGTTCGAATGCCCCCGACACACTTAGGCATCGGCTAGCGGTAGCCTTGAGTACCTAGCCTCATTGTGAACACTGTGGCAGATCAAACAGGAGGTAGCTAGAGTCTGTCAGAAAACTGCTCCTGGTAGCAGATTCTCTTGAGGGATAACTGAGTCGTATATCTCTGTAGCCATCAGGGTCCAGCCTTGCTCCACACAGACCCATTGTTCCAAGTATGTCTGGGGAACAACTCCTTTGTGGTCTTCATGGTTCTTTCTTTATGAGAAGAATCTTGTAAAAGGATATAAGTGAAATGAGCTACAGCTCCCATCACTGGAGCTGATCTCATAACTGCAAGTGGTATCCTGTCTCATCCTCTTCCTCTGTCTATTCCCTTCAACCTCTACTACCACCTTGGTGAATAATGGAGGCTTACCTGGTAGTATAAAGGAAAAAAAATACAAAAAAAAAAAAAAGAAACCATTTCTCCTTAGATGTCTGAACACATGGGAATTATGCCTCATCGACTTGAACACATAGTAATTGTACCTTCTCAGGCCAAGCTGCAGCTCATGTTCATTCAAAGGTACAATTGGTCAATGAAATCCACAGAACCACCAAAATAAGTCCCTGAATTGCTGAGGTATTTCATTATGTAAAGGTTTCCTCATCTTCTCTTGCTGATCAGGGCACTAACCCTGACAAAATAGTAAGCCCCTGTTACTTCTGAAGTTCAATGGTGCCCTTGTTGTATCCTGGCATGAGTATCCCCCTTGGGAACCAGGATCTCCAACTCTGCAGGCCCCAGAGTTGTGAGGATAGAAAATTCAGAATTTCACAATGGATTACTGGAAATCATGGTAAGCTGAGTCACTCTTTTTTCCACCTTTTTTACACAGCACCATGTATTCTTCTTACTAGGGAATTAGAGGTCTCTGATTTAATGCGAAACATCTTGAAGTGTGGCTTCCAATCTTTACAAAGACTTTCTTCCACTATGGCCTGCCTGCTGTGCTTTCACAGGCTGTCTAGTGCTCTGTGAAGCTGACTGCTTCTGGGTAGTGCAGCTCTGATATGACCACTTGGTCCCATGGCCAGGGCTTATTCCAACAACTTCTTCATTGTGAAGTTAGTCCCCTTCTTTGATGTTATATTTTGTGTGATCCCATAACTATAAACCAGTTATTCTTTCTTTTAAAAATTTATTTAGCAATCCTAAGTAAAAAATAAAATGAAAAAAATGGAGGTGTCACTAACTGACTTCAAATTATACTTCAAGGCTATTGTAACTAAAACAGCATTGTACTGGTACAAGGATACATAAATCAACAGAACTGAATAGAAAAACATAAATAAGGCCACATACCTACAACCAATGAATCTTCAACAAAGACAACAAAAGTAAACAATGTGAAAAAAATCCTAATCAATAAATGGTGCTGGAAAAACTGGCTAGCCAAGTAGAAAAGAATGCAACTGGACTCCTATCTCTCATCATATGCACAAGTAGCTCAAGATGGATCAAAGACTTAAACATAAGACCTAAGACTACACAAACCTAGTGACCAGGCATTGTTGGAGGATGGAACTGAATGAGGCTCTGAAAGAATGAAAAGTGCAATGGCCTGAACACCAACATTCATACGGTGAAATCTTAATCACCAATCTGTGATCACCAATCTGTGATCACCAATTTGTGGAGGTGATTAGGCTATGAGGCCCTCATTAATGAGATTTGAGCCCTTATAAAAAGACACAAGAGGGTTTTCCTCTTCTTTTTTTATCTGTCATGTAAAGGCTGTCATCGGTATACAGATGAGGGTCTTCACCGGAACCCTACCATGGCGGCACTGATCTCATACCTCCAGCCTCCAAAAGTGTGAAAAATAAATGTATTGTGTCAGTAAGCCACCCAGTCTATGGTACTTCGTTGCAGCAGCCTGCACTGGCAAAGACTAAAAGCAAATCCACCTTCAGAATAGACGTCTACGTCTACAGAGAAAAGCTAATAGCCCTTGCAGATTAGAAGGAGACTCAATGTATTTGACTTGAACTAAAGCATCTGGTCTTCATCTCTTTGAAATATATTGCCACTTCATTGGCTTAGCACTGACTGCTATTGCTGACAACTTGGACATTCGGCAGCAATAATGGTCAAGCATTCATTATATTCATGAGTCCTTTGTGCCAATTCTGACATGACTGATGAGGAGGGCTGACTAATGCCAGCTGGATGAGTCCTTTTGTCTACTGGTTGTTCGATACCTACTGCGTGGAGGATGCTTTCTGGTGGGAATGAACCTGGCAGACTCTTGCACATCATGTAGTGTATCAGCCAGAGCTATATCATAGATGTGTTGTTTCTAGAACCTATAAAAGAGCCTACCAAGCGTGATGTTTCCTTATTTGTGATAGGGAGTGCCAAATGCAACAATTTGCATTGACTTTGGATCAGACAGTTCATCACACCCCTGATCACTGTACTCCTAGTTCCACTCAACTGTCAGGTTCCTAGATTACCATAAGGAATATCTCTAATCCTCTGAAGCACATGTACATTTTCAAGAGTTCTCATGTGCTAGCTAACTTTTGATCATACTGTCCAAACTGTATGATGTCACTGATGTATTGGACCAGTGTGATGTCTGCAGGACGTTCAGACAGTCCAAATATCTTTGGCTTATGAGAAGGTGAAAAAGTTAGCAGAGCCATGGGTAAAATTGTAAATAAATATTGTTGTCTTTTCTGTGTAAATTTAAACTGTTTCTTAATCTTTTTTTTTCTGAATATAGAAGATCACCTTCACCAAATTAATGGCAGCATACTATGTATCACAGCACTCAGTAAACTGCTCTCACAAGGAATGCCTATGGCACAGTCACACTGTCTAAGTTTACAATAGCTTAAATCCTTTTCCAGGTTCCATTTGGTGTGTAAAGGAGATATGATGAGAACTCCACATGTGTATCCTTTATATTTTAAAGGTGGCACAGACCGCTGCCATGTCCCCTGGGATCTAATTTTTATTTTTACTATATTTTAAAAGGAGGGAGTAGAGAAAGTGTGTAGCTTCAGAGACTTCTTCTTGGCCTCCCCTACTATGATAGCTCTTACCATGCGTGCCAATTTTGTCCTAGGTACCAAGTTGTCAATCCAAGTTACAGACTCAGGCATCAGGCAAATTACCATCTCATGGTTTAGCAGACCTAGTGGATTACTGTAAGAAAGACTTTAGACAGACCTTGATTTATGACCTGTCCTCTGTAAGCCTTCTGTGTTAGTTTACTGGGGTTGCAGTCTAACAACAGAAATTTATTTTCACAGTTGTAGTGGCTGGGAAGACCACAATCAAGGTGCCAGCAGACTAGTTGTCAGACAAGGGCAAGATTTCTCATATGGTGAAAAGGTCAAAACAACTCTCTGGGGCCTCTTTCTAAGAGCGCTAATTCCATTCTTGAGGGTCCAGACCTCACAACGAAGTCATCTCCCAAAGGCCCCACCCCCAATACCATCACACTGGTGGTTAGGTTTCAACACATGAGTTTTGAGAGTACAAACACAATCATACCACAGCACTCTTGCTCTGTCTGTGGAAGGATAAAGAGAAGATGATGATGCTTTGCCCATTTGTATCAGTGTTAACTAAAACTTTATGTCCAACTGTTCTCTAAGTAGACTCCTTTCCTCAGCATACAGTCTCCAGAGTAAACAGCTCTAGGACCCTTTGTGGAAAAGACTGGGAGATTCATTAGAGTATCTACTGACTGTGGTGTTGCAGGATCCTTTCTCCTAGTTATCTAGTCACTGCTTCAGTACTTGGGTTTTAAACTGATAATTGGCTTACGTTCAAAATCTGAGGAAGAGATAGTGACTTTTTATCTTGCCTTCTTTTACTTGCAGATGTGAAGTAGTGCCCTTGTTGACTGCCATCTCCTACCCTAAGAATGGTACAGTCTATTAGCCTCCTCCACAACTCTGTGAGAAGAAATAATAAAACATTTTCTTTATTGCATTTTATTCTGCTATTTAATTTACCTATGATGAATACTCTTAATATGAATACTTTTAAAAACCTCTTCAAACAGTAGTCATTAACTAAATACTTATTGAAACTATCTCTAACTCAGAATCTTAATGATTAATGAAAAAAGCGGTCTTTTTAATTTATAAAAATACTTTAAAAGTACGTTTCACCTTTTGAAAATATGATGCAAAAAATTTTGCATGAATGCAGATAGTTTGCATGTTTTATATGAGTTTTATGGATTGGTGTATAAGGTGAGGTACACAAATGGAACAGGATGCTTTCTTGTCATCTATTATTATTATGCAAATATTTTATTTAAGAGGAACAAAAAACACTATTCAAAACAAAACATCCCAAAGGTAAAGTTCAAGCAACATAATTTTTTTCTCTATATACAAAGATAATTTAAAGCTCAAACTAATCTTAGTCTTTATACAATGCTTTAAAATAGAAAGCACTGGACATGATTCCATGTTGAATAGCATCGCCTAGATATAAAGAATCCTGACATCCAAAATAAATGAACAACAAACAGAACAGGCCACAGGAAAGGTCAAATCCATTTGATATGAGGACAGTTGTAAAGAATGTTGAGCTTTCCTTTATTTTTTGGAACTATAGGCTGAAACTCAACTCCTAAAAATATTACTTACTGTGTCAATTAAGTAAAAAGCACAGACTCTTCACTATATATTGCTTAATTAATGACCATAAAATCACTCTAATATAATAATTTGTAGCCAAAAATAGCAGAACCATCTTAAATAACTCTTAAATCTTTCCTTGGAAAGAAATAATCAAGAAAGATATAACAAAGAACATTCAAAAATATGGAATAAAGTCAGTTGTCCAGTAAATAAGTGACAGTAATAGAATTTTTTTAGAAAATGTGTATTTTTCCTGAATGGTCTTTTTCCAAAATATACTCCACCACCTTCCACCCACACACAATCACACTATTGCTAAGAAGAAATAAAAAATTATGGCTTAACATCTTGGATCTACAAGGAACTCAAACATGCTGAAAAGAAAAAAACAAACAACCCCATTATAAAATGGGCAAAAGATATGAATAGACACTTCTCAAAGGAAGACATCCGAGCAGCCAACAGACACATGAAGAAATGTTCAACCTCATTAATCCTCAGGGAGATGGAAATCAAAACCACACTGAAATACCACCTAACTCCAGTCAGAATGGCAATTATCAATAACTCAAAAAATAACAGTTCCTGGAGAGGGTGTGGTGAAAAGGGAACACTTCTACACTGTTGGTGGGAGTGCAAACTAGTGCAACCTCTGTGGAAAATAGTCTGGCAATTTCTAAAAGCTCTAAATATTGACCTCCCATATGACCCTGCAAACCCCCTACTGGGAATATGCCCTGAAGAACTCAAATCACTCTATAAAAAAGATACTTGTACACGTATATTTATCGCAGCATTGTTCACAATAGCAAGAATCTGGAAGCAACCACGCTGTCTATCAGAAGAGGACTAGATTAAAAAAATGTGGTACATATACACAATGGAATACTACGCAGCCATAAAAAAGAACAAAATCATGAATTTTGCAGCAACCTGGATGGAACTAGAGTCTATAATACTGAGTGACCTCTCGCAGAAACAGAGATCTGAGTATCACATGTTCTCACTCATATAGTGGACCTTCACCATCCAATGTAATACTATAAGAAAATGACTGACAGTGGTGGGAAACTATGGGGGGGAGGGGAAGGGAGATGGGATTAACGGTAGTAAATATCTGTCTGGGATGGGGAGACACCTCTTATCAACAAGGGTGACTGAATGAAGCATATTTGTATACCTAACCCTTAACTGTACCCCACAATATCATAATAAAAAATATTGATTATAAAAAATAATAAATGAGTAAATAAAAAAATTGTGGCAATAAAAAAACTTAGATCAAATAAGCCAAGCACAGAAAGATGAGTATTGTATGCTCTCACTGATATATGGGAGATAAAAATGTGGATCTTTTGAAGACAGAGAGTAGGTAGGTGGGTACCAGCACCCAGGAAGAGCAGGGAAAGAGGGAGAAGAAGAGAGATTAATGGGTTCAAATATGCAGTTGGATAGAGGAAATAAGACCTAGTGTGAGATAGATAATGCTATAGTTTACAATAATCTACTGTATATTTTAAAATAGCTAGAAGAGAATAATTAAAATATTTCTAGCATAAAAAAGATGAATATTTAAGGTGATAAATCTTTCAATTACACTGATTTGATCTTTGTAAATTATATGAATATATTAAATTATCACATGTACCCCCAAATACATACATCTATTATATGTCAAGAAAAAAAATAAGTTGTGGCATTAAAAAAAAAAAATCCACAGTAACTAATTCTGTAAGCAAGGTGTTTTCAAGTTCACCTATCAATTTGAGTGTTAAAAATGGAGATTAAGTCCAGTTGTATTTAACACTAAAGCTCATACTCATTGTATCTTTACATTCCAACAAAACATGAAATGTTGAAATCAATTTGGAAACAAATCTTTGTTTCCTTGTGTTCTTTCTCTCTCTCTCTCTCTCTCTCTCTCTCTCTC
>NW_007260554.1:0-10842 GCF_000164805.1 Carlito syrichta | reverse complement strand
CATTCTTTGCATCTTTCAAGAGTCACTGGATTGCGCACCACAACACCGGTGGGTCTGATCTAACATTTTAAAGTCCCCTACCAGGATTCTCAACCTAACATTTTTAGTGTCCCACTGAGATTCTGGCATCTAACATACATATTGTATCCACTTGTGAGGAAAGTGACTCCATTTTTCAGAAATCAAAGTGGAAATTTAGAAAATAATGCAAACTCTTCAAACCCAGAAACGCTTTATGTTTTCAAAGAGTTCCGCGAAGTCCCATGTCCAGTCGTTTATATCAGTTTTCAGAAGTCCACTTACCAGACACCCTTGGGTGTGTCTTCAGTTCTACCCTTGACTAGTCACAATGCATGACATTTTCCACCAAACCGTATCTGCTGTTCACCCTGCCTACTTAATAAATACCTGCCCTGTCCCAGAATGTAATACGATAGCTGTAACTCTAGGGAAGGTTTGCCTGGGCTCCCTGCTTCAGAATTACTTCTTAGACTCCCAAAGGAATGCCACCATCTTATTTACATTCCATTTCGGTCCTTGAAACAACACCACAAAGGGGCATCAATCCGCTTGTCATTCCTACTTGGTCCTCCGAGAGCAACACCACAAAAGGGCGTCAGCATGCCAGTCATTCCTACTCGGTTCTATTCCAACAGAAGCTGCACTGACACTGGGTCCTGTCCGGTGCCGAAGGCATCATTTACATGCTTCTGTATCATAATTTTTCTTTGGAGTAGGAGTCTCACTCTGTCATCCAGACTGCATTGTAGTGGCACGCTCCAGGTCACCGCAGCCTCGACCTGCTGGGCTCTGGCGATTCTTCCACCTCAGTCTTCCAAGTAGCTGGAATTACAGGCGTGAGCCACCACGGCCAGCTAATTTTTGATTTATTGTAGAGATGAAGTTTTACCAAGTGTCGGGGTGGGTCTCGAACCCGTGGGCTCAGGCGATCCACTCGCCTCGGCCTCCCAAAATGCTGGGATCACGGTCTCAGTCACCGAGCCCGTCCTACCAAAAAAAATTTTTTTTGCATATAATTTAAAAAACGGATCTGTCTTTATAATTTTATGTTATTAAACAGACCACTCAATATCATTATTTTCTTTTATTTTTGGAGACAGAGTCACCCTCTGTCATGCAGGCTGGAGTGCAATGGAACGATCGGAGCTCACCACAGCATCCATCTCCTAGTCACAGATACTCCTTCCCCCTTAGCCTCTCCAGCGGCTGGGACCATGGCGTGTTCCACCCATAACTGCCCGATTTTTTAAATTTTTTGTGGTGTTGAGATCTGTGTATTTTAACCAACCTGATCTCCTGAGCTTAAGTGATCCTACTGCCTCAGCCTCCTAAAGTGCTGGTATGACAGGCACAATCTCTCCGTGTCTGGCCTTTATTTCCATGAATTTAAGAGGTGTAAATAGTCTGTGTTCTGTGCTTCAGTCGTACCTACCAACTCCACGTGTGCCCATGGTACCCAACAGGTAATTTTTTATCCCTCTACCCTTTCTGTTCTCCCTTTCTGAGTCTCCAGCGTTCCTTATAACATTTTCTGTGTCTTGGGGATTTTTTTTTTTTTTGGAACCGAGTTTTACCGCTTGAGAGGATTCTTCATTTAGCTCCCATGTATAAGTGAGAGCATGTGATGTTGGTTTTTCCGTTCCCGAGTTAGTTCACTTGGGATGATGGGCTCCAAGTTCATCCCAGTTGTTGCCAGTGACATTGCTTTATTCTTTTTGATAGCTGAATAGTATTCCACGACATCTATATAACACATCTGTACTATCCGTCGATCGGCTTCTGGACATTTAGGTGATTCTACATCTGTGCGATTGTGAAATGTGTAGCAATTAACATGTGAGCGCAGGTTTCAAAAATAACACTTTTGCAGAAAGAGCCAACATCATTAAAAGCCAGGAAATGTCTGACTTTTGATAATAGGGAGTTAATTCTAAGATAGTGGTTCTCCTTCCCTAAAAATCTTTTTATTATAAAGTCTTTGGTTATTTGGGCTCTTTTTTGCTTTAATGTAAATTTCAGAATTGTTTTTTCTAATTCTGTAAAAAGTGGAACTCGTGGGTTGATAGAAATTGCATTGAACCTTCAGATCGCTTTAGGCAGTACAAACATTTCAGTGATGTCGATTCCTTCGATTCATGAAGTTGGGAGGTCTTCAATTTGTCTGTATCTCTTTCATTTTTTTCAACAATATTTTGTATTTCTCTTTGTAGACATGCATCATCTCCTTATATAAAATTATTTCAAGTTGTGTGTGTGTGTCTTTGTTGTAAAAGGGATTGTGTTCTTTTTTTGATTCAGTTGGAGTATCACTCAGTCGCCCAGACTGGAGTGCAGAGGCACGCTCCCCGCCACCGCAACCTCGACCTGCTGGGCTCTGGCGAGCCTTCGGCCTCAGCCTTCCAAGTAGCTGGAACTACGAGCACGCACTACCACGCCCGGCTAAGTCTTTGATTTATTGTAGAGATGAGATCTCCGCAAGTTGCCCAGGCAGGTCTCGAACCCGCGGGCTCGGGTAATCCACTCACCTACACCTCCCAAAGCGTGGGATTACAGGCTGAACCACCGAGCCCAGCTGGGATTGTGTTCTCGATTTGGATCCGAGCTCGAACGCTGTTGGCATATAGACATGCTATTAATTTTTGAACATCGATTTTGTATCCTGGGAGTCACCGAGGTCTCATATTAAGTCTAGGAGTAATTTAGGGATGTCCTTACAGTTCTCTAAATATAGAAACAACCGTATCTCTGTGAAGAGACATAATTTGACTTTCTTTTTTTTTTTTACCTGGATACATCTTATCTATCTCTATTGCCTGATTACTCTGACCAGACTTCCAGAACAATGCTAAATAGAAGGGGTGAGAGTGTACCTCCTTGTCTAATTCTAGTTTTAGAAATACGCTTTCCTAGTAGATACACAGGTTAATACAACAGAACAGAGAGCCAGAAATAAAGCTGCTCACCTACAACCAATACCCATCGATCTTGGTAAAGTGGACAGAAATAATCACCGATGAAAGGACACTCTCTATTAGCATAGTTCTGGGAGAATCGGCTGAGCATACGCAGAAGGAAGAAGCAAGCACTCATCTGTCACCACCTGCAAGAAGGAGCTGTAGGTGCGTTTAAGATGGAAATGTAATACCTCAAACAAACACATTAGAAGAAAACCCATGAGACACACTGCAAGATATTGGCCTAAGCAACACATTTATTTCTGAGTCTGCAAAAGCAAACGTAACAACAAAAACGGACAAGTAGAACTTCATTAAGCTAAAATGCGTATGCATAGCAAAAACAAACATTCAACGGAGTACACAGACAATCCACCAAACGGGAGAAAATATTTGCAAACCATGCATCCGACAAAGCCATAATATTCGAGTCAGTAAGAAACTTAAAAATCCCAAAAAGAAAAAAATCAACCTCATTAAAAAAGTGAGCTAAGAACATCGACAGACATTTTAAATATGAAACAAGCAGCTAGCAAACAAATGAAAAGAATATTTAACATCGATAATCATCAGAGAAATGCAGACCAGATTCCCAATGAGATATCATCTCTCACCAGTAAGACGGCTATTGTCAATAAGTCAAAAAATGTCAGATGTTGATGAGGTTGTGCAGAAAAGTATCACTCACACACTGTTGGTCAGAAGAAACTAGTTCAGTCCTTTGCAAAGCAGTTTTGGAGTTTGCTGAAAGATTTAAAAATAATCACCACGCAACCCAGCAATACCAATACTGGGCATAATCCAATGAAACATAAATCCTTTCACCAAAAGATACCTGCCACACAAACGTATGTGTGGCAGTATTCACAGTAGAAAACACATGAAATCAATCTAGGTGCTCATCAGCAACGGATCGCATCAGAAAAACATAACACAAATACACCATGGAATGCTACACAGCCATAAAGAATCAAGTCACGTCTCTCGCAACAACGTGGATGCAGCCGGATGCCGCAATCCTAAGCAAGTTAATGCAGAAGAAAACCAAATACCACATTCTCTCACTTATATGAGAGAGCTAAACACTATGTACCTATGGACATAAAGATGAGATAAAGGCCGAGTGCCGTGGCTCAGCCTGTCATCCCTGCACTTTTGGAGGCCTAGGACAGAGGAGTGCCTGAGCCCAGGAGGTCAAGATCAGCCGGGCCACTCGGTGAAACATCGTCTCTACAATAAATCAAAAATAAACCAGGCATGGTAGCACATGCCTGGAGTTCTAGGTACTTGGAAGGCTGAGGTGGAAGGATTGCCCGAGTCTAGGTTACAGAGTGAGACTCCAACACACACACAAAGAATGAGACAACACTGGTCATCTGAAGGGGGAGATCGAAAGGGGGTAAGGGAGCCCGGCTCGGTGGCTCAGCCTGTAATCCCGCGCCTTTGGGAAGCTGAGGTGAGTGGGTTGCCTGAGCCCGCAGGTTCGAGACCGGCCCGGGCAGGCGAGACCTCATCTCTACAATAAAATCAAAAAATTAGCCCGGTGTTTTAGCGCATGCCTGTAATTCCGGCCACTAGGAAGGCTGAGGCGGAAGGATCGCCAGACCCCAGCAGGTCGAGGTTGCGGTGGCCGGGAGCGGCCACTGCACTCCAGTCTGGGCGACAGAGTGAGACTCTAACTCAAAAAAAAAAAAAAAGAAAAAAAAAAGAAAAAGAAAGGGGGTAAGGATTAAACAACTATTCCTAGGATACCACGTTAACTACTTGGGTAAGAAATTCAATAGAAGCCTAAACTTCACCGAGTGACAAACTTGAAATTAAAAAGAAGCATATATATATATATATATAGTCCACACAGCACCCATAAAACATGCGGGATCAAAGACAGAGGAACCAGAGACATATTCAACAGGAAACTAGCGAAGTGCAGGGCCATTCTTGATATTTTCCTAAAGTGCAAATGAAATGAGATAACATACGTATAAAAAGTATCAAAATTATCTAACTGGAAAATTTTCTCTAAAAAGTATCTTAAAATCAATGACGGACATGGTGGTTCAACCAAAAAAAATTATCTTAAAATCAGAGATAAACAAAAATTGTATTTAATACTTGATTTAATTTTTCTCTTTACTTGAGGGGCTAGGCTCTTCATTGCTGAAAATCGTGTATGATTCAGTGTTAGATATTTGCTGTTTAAATTTGCATTACACTTCTTTCTTAGATAATATACTTTGATGTTCATAGGAGTGCTCTATTCGAGTTGTCGTCATTCTCACTAGGAACCCAGGTTGCCCTGTAGCCACTGAGAATTGCAGGTTCCTTGGTGGGCAGGGAGGGAACGAGCGTGGCAAAACTAACAGTGGTCTTAGTCTCCACCGGAAAGCGAGTCGGTCACTGGCCAGAACAAGTCACCGAGCATGTCTGACTGCCAGAGGGAAGGAGTGGTGGTGGGACAGAGGGGAGGATGCTAAAATCTTAATGAACAGCAATACGGGATACCACAAAGGCCTCCGGTTCTTTCAGAATTCTTTCTCCTGTCTGTGAGACTAATCTTTCTACCAGGAAGTTCCACAGTGCCCCCAACTTTTGAACCTCTCTCTCCCCATGGCTCACCTTTTCCCTCGTGAGTTAGTCCCTTCCGATATTCAATCGGTTAATGTTCATTAGAACAGCCACCATGAAAACCCCATTTTCCAGTACTGTGAGTTTATTTTTCAATCCTACCCTCCAGAATCCACAGATAAATCACTTTTCTCATGAAGGCTTTCTTGATGACTGCAGCCCATACCAAGTGCTTCGAATTCCTTTACTGTCACAGATACAAAGTCATCACAAAAGCTGTTCTACAACATTTTCTAATGTGTTTTCTGGCTGAATGTTTGTTTCTTCGACAAGCGGACAGACTCAGAGTAAGAGCAGCATTTTCTGTGCCTCCCATGATCCTCACCCTGAAGACCGTGTGAAAGACCAGGCAGAGAAACATTTAATCCTTTTAAAATGTAAATGTCTAAAGGAGAAGGAACCGACTCAAGCTTCAGGAAGTAGCTGTGAGGACAGGGCGGCAGAAAATGACAGAAAATCTGAATATGGAACCGATGCAGCAGCTCGGTTTCTTGCCTTGAAGTGACAACAACCAGAGAGGGAGTCGGGTGCGGACGGAGGAGCTGGGCGCTCAGAACAGACACTGGCACTAGTGGAGGAGGGTGATCTGAGCATTGGGGTGTTGTGGAACACAGGGCCAGAGGAACCAACCGGCTTTTATCCATTGTGTTTTACAAGGTCTTCACTGGTAGGCTTTTATCTGTTTGTGGCCAGAAGACCTGACTGTGAGTGGTGTCGAGAATGAGCAACCGGGCTGGAAACAGAAGGAAGGGCCTTGAGCCCCAGGCACAGGACTCCGCAGCCCCCTAGAACCCTAGACCGAGCAAAGAGTTGCCTAGTGCCTGCTGAGAGCCCGCAACTCATTTTCAGGGCTGTTGCACCGAGGCACAGAGTTGGGAGGAAGACCCCAGAGATGAAGACAAAGTTACCCTGGAGAGTGTGTGATCTCATGGGAGATAGCACGTAGGAAATATGGTGGGCCAGGAAGCAGCGACTAATGGACATTAGCGCTAAGGACCAAGTGCCGCTACTGGAGGCCATGCGAAGGCATCACAGATCTCTGGGACTAGAGTCCGTGATTGTAGAATCACAGAATACCAAAATGTCAGAATTGGAGGTGACTTTACAGATTAGACAAATTAGTTCATCTATTTTCCACTGGGGAATTGGAGATAATCAGTGATTTGCCAAATTATTTAAGTTAACATTCACGAGTCACCTAGTCTGGTACCTGGCAATGGAGCCCACCGCCCCCTATGTCAATACTCTTACCATGGTCTCTCAGAGACTCAGACACAGAGCTGAGGTGGTCATAGGGTCTTCTGACTCCCCATCCCTGAACGTTGCAAATGTGATAAATCAGCCTCGTGCGAGGCCCTTGCTCGTGCCTGACATCTGGACACTAGGCCTCACCAGAAGACTCTCCGTTCTCCACCTCTAGATAGCACCTCTGGCCTTCCTGATTTCTGGTCAGTGGGTCAAGGATATTAAGTTGCATCTGTTTTAGAACCTCCTAACCGTGCCAATGCTACTGTGTTGTTCTGGGTACTTCCTATTTAACAGTATTTCCTTTGGGGATGGGCTTTCGTGGCTGGCACTCTCCTGTGGGAGGGACCAGTGGACACTGGCCCGAGTCCAAGCAGCATAAAGCAACAGGCAAAACTCTTTCCATTGAGCTGTGTTTCCATGGTTGGTGGTCCACCCATGACTGCAGAGGCTGTCTTTCCAAGGGGCTATGCGATTGTTGATGCCATCGGCCCCCCTGCTTTTGAGGCCGAACAAGGACAGGACTCTGCTTCGCTCGTGTATTTAACCACCAGATTTTGCAGCGACGGTCCATCTAGAGTCACTCTACAGAACACAACCTTTAAAAACTTACTAAATAGGCAATGTTTCACCATTAATCTCGCTTTGGACAATAGATGCCAGTCCGCTGTTCATCCACATACGAACAAGACACAGAGAGCGGCCGATTGCAACCCTTGCTTCATGATAATAATAAAAACCCCAGTCAGACACAGAAGCTCATGACTGTGATCCCAGCATTTTGGGATGCAGTGGCAGGAGGATACGTTGAGCCCGGAAGTTTGTCGGGAAACTTCATCGTTATGAAAAATACAAAAAACCCTGGAGTATGGTGGTGTGTGTCGTTAGTCCCAGCAACTCAGAAGGCTGAAGTGAGAGGACCGCTTGAGCCCGATTGTTCAAGTCTGCGATGCACTCTAACCCGGGCAATATAGCAAGACTCTGTATCTACAAAACAAAACACAAAAAACCCAAAGTAGGTTAGGCTAATTCATCATTTTTTATACTTGAAATTTATTTATTCTATGTCTGCATATTTAAAGCTCGTTCCTGCTGACACACACCTTCTTGATGCTTCACCCCTCTCCTTCCATAATAAAAGGCGCTGGGCAGCCCCCTTCAGGGAGCCAGCTCTCAAATCTTCCTCCCGTGTTTTCTCCTTTGAACAAATTCCCAGTAAAACCTTGTCTGAGGATCTGTTTGGTCTCATGTCAACGTATAATACATGAGAGTCGAAGAATCTGTGGTCACCAACACTTTTCTTTTTGAGTTGGAGTCTCACTCTGTCACCCAGACTGGAGTGCAGCGGCCGCTCCCGGCCACCGCAGCCTCTAACTGCTGGGCTCTGGCAACCCTTCCGCCTCAGCCTTCCAAGTAGTTGGAGTTACAGGCATGCACTACCACACCTGGCTGATTTTTGGATGTATCGTAGAGATGAGGTCTTCTGCCTAGGCGGGTCTCGAACCCGCAGGCTCAGGCGCTCACAAACTTATTATTATAATGAAGCAAGTGTCGCGATCGGGCACTTGTCTTCAATGAATTCTACTCTGGGAATAAGTGTGCCGGTTGCAGCTGATTCAAATCTTTTCATTTGCTCTTCTTCTGCCCCTCATGAGGCTGACATTTGCGAGTACAGAGGCAAGCAAGCTTCTCTGTGAAATGACTCACTGCTATTGAACTCTGATCACCCTTTTATATTTATAAAGTTTTGCGAGTCACATTTCAAATGGGAAAAATATCAAGAATGGAATTTAATTGTTAATTTATTCGTGGTGGTTGCAGGCAATGGCTCCCCAGTCATGAAAGGTGTGTGAACCCGGGTGCTCCTCAAAGCTGGGCTAGGTCAGTCTCAGTCTCAGCTAATCAAAAAGGACTCTTTGGGGAATCATTTCTTCACTGCTCCCCGTACCTTACATGTCTTTTATCTTTGCATGCATTTAATTAAAGTGTTTCCAACTCCACTCCCTGCACAAACGTCTAAAATTTTTCATCAGACAGCTTACACATTCGTATTCAGTACTATCTGAAGAAGGCAATATGATGTACTGCCAGCCTTCACAAAACTGGTCGTCACTTTCTATCTGTGTCTCTGAACAAGTAAGCGGTCTTTTATTTTTTATTTTTATTTTTATAGGAGTCTCACTCTGTTACCCAGGGCGGATGAGGTATAGTGGCACACTCATGGCCACCACCTCCTCAACATGCTGTGCTCAGGCCATCCTTGTATCTAAGCCTTCCAGGTAGCTGGAACCACAGGCATGCGCCACCATACCCAGCTAATTTTTAAAAAAAACTTACAGTAGTGACGAGGTCTCGCTGAGTTACCAAGGCTGGTCTCGAACCAATGGAATCACGCAATCCTCTCACCTCCACCCCCCAAAGTACTGGGAGTAATTACAGGTGTAAGCCACTGCACCCGGTGTGAGTAGCCTTTGTAATACTGCAACCGGGTTCTGGCTGCAACACCCTCCTGCAATGCTTTGCTCCTTTTCCTAGGAAGGATTCAAGCTTTTCGGCTATATTGACTTCGACTTACACCCTTTCGATAGCAAAACCTTGTCTTTACCAAAAATAAAATAAATAAATATTCAGGCATGGGGTGGTACATGCCTGTAGTCCCAGATACTTGGGAGGCTGAGGTGCCGAGGCGGAAGGGTCACCTGAGCCCATGAGGTAGAGGTGGTGGTGAGTTGAGATTGTGCCACCGCACTCAACCTGAACGACAGAGTGAGATGACCACTCTAAAAATAATTACTTCTACATTCTATATCCTGAGTGGCACGAGGTCAGACCAGGTACACCCATATTTGTAGTGTTCCAAAATGTCAGAATTTTACCGAGGCTGGTGTGATCTTAAAAGCCACAAGCTACACG
Source organism: Carlito syrichta (assembly GCF_000164805.1). NCBI lineage: Eukaryota > Metazoa > Chordata > Mammalia > Primates > Tarsiidae > Carlito > Carlito syrichta. Next base: position 1,084 of record NW_007260554.1, on the reverse strand, counting down.
GTGTTCCCGAGGAGACAACGCTACTTCGTACTTCCCTTTTACCAGGTAGTAAGAGCGTCAGGCAGGTAGGCTCAAGCCACTCCTCCAGTCCAGCCAATATCACACACAGTAGATAGTAGTGCACTTAACCAATATATAAAAATCACAGATTAAACATTCCATGTCAAAGTAACGTGGGATGTCAACAGAAAATGGAAAGGAGAAAGGGTTAGCGAACCAGGTTAGGGAGAGCCAAGGTGAGGAGGAGTTTTCCCGTGCCGGCTTGGATGGCACATCCACATCTTGCAAGAATATGGGCAGAGTCTCTGGTGGAAGATGACAGGAGCTTTTCGTGGGGACAGCAAGATGGTGTCTGTTCAAGTGGCTGTTTCGAGCTGGTGAAGTCCTGTTCTTTTTATGGTCACAAAGCCTTCTGATGAGGTCTGACAGCGGAAGGGCATATGCCTGGTTCTGTTCTCACCCGGTTGCCTGTGGTGTCTATCGGGTGAGGCAAACAACCGGTCCCTGTTGGCATGAGGTCTTTTAGGAAATAAGATAAAGTCTTTTTCTAAGATGGAGTTACTTGTGTAAAGGGTGCCCCGTACACTCTCCGATATAAAGATCTTTTTCTACATTAAGTTTGAGCTGTAAAAATAAAATGCTATGTTCATTAAAAATTATTGAAATTTAAAATATAGGCACTTTATTTTCTGTCGACCTTCCTATATCTGTCATAATAACTGAAAAGAAAAATATGTGTTTTCTAGGAACTGCCAGTGTCTTCTTGTTTGATTTTACTCGGTTTGACTTCCACCTCTCCCTGTTCTGACATCCAAGCCTGGGCTCTTTTGTTTCTGCCTTGGAAGGGGAGGCCCTATCTCCCTGAGGAACCAGGGGGACATGGGTTTAAAGTGGTTTCTTCTGGGTTATGGGTAATGGGGTCAGCATTGAAAAGTGCACTTCAGTTGTGGAATTTCTTCCTAGAAAAGCCCCCATAGTTGGCCTGTCTCTAGACTGAGGCATAAAATGACCACCCTTGATTTTCACAGCACTGTCCTAGGGCTCTCGTAGGGGGACACTGACAATTCCTGGACTCTGGGGCAGG
>NW_007260553.1:20786-22872 GCF_000164805.1 Carlito syrichta | reverse complement strand
GTAGAGATGAGGTCTCGCCAAGTTTCCCAGGCGGGTCTCGAACCCGTAGGCTCAGGCAATTCACTCACCTCGGCCTCCCAAAGCGTGGGATTACAGGCTGAGCCACCGAGCCCGGCCGGCTCATCTTTCTTTACGTACCAAGCCCTGGGCTGCTGCTCCCAGTTCCTTGAAGACCAGGGTTGCATTTTATTAGCTCCATGCCTCCTATTGCCTAGTGCTATATGTGGCATGCAGTAGGTGCTCAATAAAAGACTGAACTGAATTGAGGCTAATGAAATTAAACCAAAGTGAACTGAGTCGAATAGAAGGAAATGGAATTAGTGGAATGAAATTGAATCTAGCTAAATGGAACTTGAAATGAACTGAACTCTCTTGAGCTTGATTGGATTGAGCTAAATTAAATCAAACCAGATTGGTTTAAATTGAACGGACCTATACAAAGTTACCTGAATTTCACTGAATTACATTTAATTAAGCTGAATTAATTAAATTGGATTATGATGAGTTGAACACAAGTGAACTGAAGTTACTTGAGCTAAAATGAATTGATTGATATGATCTGAGATGTGTGAACTGAAGCAAGGTGAATCAAGTTTGGTTGGACGGAGCAGAGTGGATGGAATGGGGTGGATGGGACAGATGTGGTGAAGTGGCACAGAGTGGAGAAGATGGAGCGGGTAGAGTGGGTGGGGTGGATGGAGTAGAGTGGACGGATAGTGTCACTAGAATGAAACGGAGTACTATGATTGGAGCAGAGTGAAGCTAATAGGATGGAGCTAAATGAAGTGGGCGGAGTGGTGTAAATGGAGTGAAATGGATGAATGAAGTCGTGTGAACAGAGTGCAGTGGGATGACAAGGAGTGAAGTGGACAGAGCAGACATAGTGGAGTGAGTGGAATGGATGGAATAGAAAGGAGCTGAATTGGTGGGGCGTGGTGGCTCAACCCTGCAATCCCAGCACTTTAGGAGGCTGAGGCGAGAGGATTGCCTGAGTCCAGGGGTTCGAGACCAGACTGGGAAACCTGGTGAGACCTCGTCTCTACAATAAATCATGGTGGTGTGCACCTGTAGTTCCAGCTACTTGGAAGACTGAGGCGGAAGGCTGGCCTGAGTCCAGCAGGTCGAGGCTGCAGTGGCAGCCTGGGCCACAGTGATGAGACATCAACTCAAAAAAAAAGAAAGGAGCCAAATTGAATGGAGTAGAAAAGAGTCACGTGAATGAGTGGAGTGAGTACAATGGATGGAGTGAGTAGATGGAGCAGGGTGTTGAGGAGGGGACTGCAGTGGGACCGAACCAAAGTGCAGAGGGGGTGGGTGGCTGGCGCCCCTGGGGCCGCCCTCCCCAGCCCTCCCGCCTACCACACATCCCCTCTCCCTACATAGCACTCACCATGGACCTTGCTGGGGGAGAGGGCGGGTGGGAGCAGGCCAGGCGAGCTGTGGGCAGGCAGCGCAGGTCCTGGACCCGGCCCTGGTGGGGGCCCGCTGTACGTGTTCATGGCCAGCTTGTGCCAAAAGGCTTCTTCTTTGCGCCGGTTGGCAAACCAGTTGTAGACACGCACCTCCATGACGAGGTTGGAGCCCAGCCCTTGTGCCTGCGACGGGGACACTCCCCTCTGGATGCACTCTGCCCTGCAGAAATGGCCATCCATGAGCCTCCAGACCAGTCAGAGGAATCCTCTCCTGGGCATGGGGGAGGGTTCTGAGAAGCTGGCTCATCTGAGTGTTTAGGACCGGCAGATGTGGGTTCCAATGCCAGTTCTGCTATATGACATTGGGCAAGTGACAGCCTCTCTGACCTCAGTCTCTCCATTCAGAAAGTAAGCAACATAGCCATGGGATGACCAGGCATGGTGGCTCACGCCTATAATCCCAGCACTGTGGGAGGCTGAGGTGAGGGGATTGCCTGAGCCCATGGGTTCGAGACCAGCCCGGGCAACTTGGTGAGACCTCATCTCTACAAAAAATAAATAAATAAAATAGCCGAGCATGGTAGCGCACACCTGTAGTTCCAGCTACTTGGAAGGCTGAGACAGAAGGATCACTGGAGCCCAGCATGTCGAGGCTGCGGTGGCCGTGAGCATTC
>NW_007260553.1:6255-20766 GCF_000164805.1 Carlito syrichta | reverse complement strand
AAGGCTGAGGCAGAAGGATCACCGGAGCCCACCAGGTCGAGGCTGCGGTGGCCGGGAGCGACCACTGCACTCCAGTCTGGACGACAAAGTGAGACTCCGACTCAAAAAAAAAAAAGAAGAGAAAATACATAAAGAAAGAATAGCCATGGGATTGCAAAAAGGATGGAATGAGGTGAGCAGTCACCAAAGAGGTAGCTTGGGTGGGCATAGGTCACTGGGAGTGGAGTTAGGTTCAAGTCACCGAGTAGGAGTTGGAGTTGAGTATCTCAACTCTCCAGGCAGGCTAAGTCAACAGCAGGTGCCCTCCAGGACTCAGGAGAGCCTCCCTGAGGACCCAGAGTCACCCTCCCCTGCCCCACCTTGCCCCAGCCCAAACCAAACCAGCACAGCTCCCTGCAGCCCTCTACCTGTTGCACTCCTCCACCAGTGTCTCTCTTTCCTCCTTGCTGGGGTTCTTCTGCCTCTCATAGGCCTGGAACAGGATCTGCTGGGATGCTGGGCCCCACTTGAAGCGATTCCTTCGCCCCTTCTTGGTTGGTAGCTCATCCCCTGTGGGTTCTTCGATCAGCCCACCCTGCCCTGCATGGGTGAACTCTGTAAGCACAGAGAGCCATGAGTGAGGCTCCAGCCACCCCCACCTTCCCACATTAGTTCACCTAACCATGCCCCTGATGCTTTCTCATCCTCAGGGTGTTGAACAGATGAGCTTACAGCTAGAACTTACAAATTATCCAATCCAGGAACAACAAACACATAGTGCACGGGCCACCCCTTTCTTTACTTGTGTCCATGGCAGACATCATTAATCAATCCCTGCATGTTTTTCTACTGAGCCAAGATACAATCTCACAGTCCTCCTCAACACAAGACTCCAGGTAAGCACAAGACTCCAGGTAAGCATTAGCATTTGTTCAGATTTGGCACATTTTGTGTCCCCGTTTTACAGATGAGGAAGCTGAGGCTCTGGGAGGTTACATGTTTTTTCAGGGTCACACAGAGCAGAAACTTGAAGCATATTTCCTGAGCAGATTCGGAACTATTAATAGATTCAGCTGTTCAGTCTTGGACATCAGGCTTAAAATACAAGCATTAGCCAGAAAGAAATTGACCCAGTCAGCTCTCATCAGCTGGTTCCACCTTACTGGAAACTAGTCTATCAGATCATCCCTGACCAGGCCACCAAAGGAATGGGACAGCACTTTAGGAGAAGAGAGGAAGGAAGGTTCTAAGCAGCAGGCGAGCCCTCAACATCTGAGCACTAAAAAGTAGAAGCAGGCCCCAGTGCTCCGGGGAGAGGCAAGAAGTCCCCCTTACCAGCTGCTAGAAGCCCACTTGGCCCAGATGCCGACATTCTCAGCCCCTGTGGCTTGAGCGCCCACTCCCACTGACTCTCAGTTGGCCACCCTGCCTTCTTCCTATGCCCACAGCATGGCCCCAGGCTGGCAGGGCCTGGACCTAGCTCTGGAATACGTGATACTATGACTTGGCCTGAAAACCTAAGATATTTCAGCTTCAAAAACAATTAGTCAAGGACATCAAAAAAAAGGGGAAATCTGAGAAACGGTCACAACCAAGGGACTAAGGAGACGTGAAGACTAAGTACAATGTATCTATACTAGATGGGGATCTTGGGATGGAAAATGTCTTTGGACATTAGGGAAAAGGAAAGGAAATCTGAATAAAGTATGAACTTCACTTAATAATGAAGCCTTGCCAGGCTTCTTGGTGGCTCAGCCTGTAATCCCGCGCCTTTGGGAGGCTGAGGTGAGTGAATTGCCTGAGCCTGCGGGTTTGAGATCTGCTTGGGCAACTTGGCGAGACCTCATCTCTACAATAAATCAAAAAAAATCAGCCAGGCGTGGTAGCGCGCCCGTAATTCCGGCTACTTGAAAGGCTGAGGTAGAAGGATCGCCGGACCCCACCAGGTAGAGGCTGCGGTGGCCGGGAGCGGCCACTGCACTCCAGTCTGGATGACAAAGTGAGACTCCGACTCAAAAAAAAGAGACAAAAAACATAAAGAAAGAATAGCCATGGGATTGCAGAAAGGATGGAATGAGGTGAGCAGCCACCAAAGAGGTACCTTGGGTGGGCGGACGTCACTGGGAGTGGAGTTAGGTTCAAGTCACCGAGCAGGAGTTGGAGTTGAGTATCTCAACTCTCCGGGCACGCTAAGTCAACAGCAGGTGTCCTCCAGGACTCAGGAGAGCCTCCCTGAGGACCCACAGTCACCCTCCCCTGCCCCACCTTGCCCCAACCCAAACCAAACCAGCACAGCTCCCTGCAGCCCTCTACCTGTTGCACTCCTCCACCAGTGTCCCTCTCTCCTCCTTGCTGGGGTTCTTCTGCCTCTCGTAGGCCTGGAACAGGATCTGCTGGGATGCTGGGCCCCACTTGAAGCGATTCCTTCGCCCCTTCTTGGTTGGTAGCTCATCCCCTGTGGGCTCTTCGATCAGCCCACCCTGCCCTGCATGGGTGAACTCTGTAAGCACAGAGAGCCATGAGTGAGGCTCCAGCCACCCCCACCTTCCCACATTAGTTCACCTAACCATGCCCCTGATGCTTTCTCATCCTCAGGGTGTTGAACAGATGAGCTTACAGCTAGAACTTACAAATTATCCAATCCAGGAACAACAAACACATAGCGCACGGGTCACCCCTTTCTTTACTTGTGTCCATGGCAGACATCATTAATCAATACCTGCATGTTTTTCTACTGAGCCAGGATACAATCTCACAGTCCTCCTCAACACAAGACTCCAGGTAAGCATTAGCATTTGTCCAGATTTGGCACATTTTGTGTCCCCGTTTTACAGATGAGGAAGCTGAGGATCTGGGAGGTTACATGTTTTTTCAGGGTCACACAGAGCAGAAACTTGAAGCATGTTTCCTGAGCAGATTCGAAACTATTAATAGATTCAGCTGTTCAGTCTTGGACATCAGGCTTAAAATACAAGCGTTAGCCAGAAAGAAATTAACCCAGTCAGCTCTCATCATCTGGTTCCACCTTACTGGAAACTAGTCTATCAGATCATCCCTGACCAGGTCACCAAAGGAATGGGACAGACAAGAGCCAGGACAGCACTTTAGGAGAAAAGAGGAAGGAAGATTCTAAGCAGCAGGCGAGCCCTCAACATCTGAGCACTAAAAAGTAGAAGCAAGCCGGGCTCGGTGGCTCAGCCTGTAATCCTGCGCCTTTGGGAGGCTGAGGTGAGTGGATTGCCTGAGCCCGTGGGTTCGCGACCCACCTGGGCAGCGAGACCTCATCTCTACAATAAATCAAAAAATCAGCCGGGCATGGTAGTGCATGCCTGTAATTCCGGCTACTCAGCAGGCTGAGGTGGAAGGATCGCCGGAACCCAGCAGGCGAGGCTGCGGTGGCCGGGAGCAGCCACTGCACTCCAGTCTGGGCAATTGAGTGAGACTCCAACTCAAACACACACACACACACACACACACACACACACACACACAAAGTAGAAGCAGGCCCCAGTGCTCAGGGGAGAGGCAGGAAGCCCCCCTTACCAGCTGCCAGAAACCCACTTGGCCCAGATGCTGACATTCTCAGCCCCTGTGGCTTGAGCGCCCACTCCCACTGACTCTCAGTTGGCCACCCTGCCTTCTTCCTGTGCCCACAGCATGGCCCCAGGCTGGCAGGGCCTGGACCTAGCTCTGGAATACATGATACTATCTATGACTTGGCCTGAAAACCTAAGATATTTCAGCTTCAAAAACAATTAGTCAAGAACATCAAAAAAAGGGGAAATCTGAGAAACGGTCACAACCAAGGGACTAAGGAGACGTGGAGACTAAGTACAATGTATCTACACTGGATGGGGATCTTGGGATAGAAAATGTCTTTGGACATTAGGGAAAAGGAAAGGAAATCTGAATAAAGTATGGACTTCACTTAATAATGAAGCCTTGCCAGGCTTGGTGGCTCAAGCCTGCAGTTCCAGCACTTTGGGAGACCGAGGCAAGAGGATTGTCTGAGTCCAGGGGTTCGAGACCAGACTGGGCAACCTGGTGAGACCTCATCTCTACAATAAATAAAAAAATCAGCTGGGCATGGTAGCGTGTGCCTGTTATTCCAGCTACTCGGAAGGCTGAGGCGGAAGGATCGCCGGAGCCCAGCAGGTACAGGTTGCGGTGGCCAGGAGCGAGACTCCAACTCAAAAAAAAAAATGAAGCCTTGCTGGTTTATTATTAATTGTGACAAATGTACCATACTAATGTTAGTAGTAGGGAAAACTGGGGCCAGACACAGAGGCTCATGCCCATAATTCCAGTGCTTTGGGAAACCAAGGCAGGAGGATCACTTGAGACCAGAAGTTCAAGACCAGCCTGAGCAACATAGTGAGAACCCCTGTCTCTACAAAAAGTAAAAAAAAAAAATTAACCAGGATGAGCCCAGAAGTTTAAGGCTGCAGTGAGCTATGATCATGTCACTGCACTCCAGCCTGTGCAACACAGTGAGACCCTGTCTCTTTAAAAAAAAAAGTTTTAATTAGGGAAAGTTAGGTGTGAGTTATACGAGAATCCTTTGTACTCTCTCCTAGTAAGTCTGTAAATCTAAATGTATCCTAAAATTACAAGTTTGGTTTCTTTTTTTTTGTATTGGAGCCTCACCCTGTCACCCAGACTGGAGTGCAGCGGCATGCTCCCGGCCACTGCAGCCTTGCCCTTCTGGGCTCTGGTGACCCTACTGCCTCAGCCTTCCAAGCAGCCAGATCTACAGACACTCACTACCACGCATGGCTAATTTTTGATTTATTGTAGAGATGAGGTCTCGCCAAGTTGTCCAGGTGGGTCACGAACCCGCAGGCTAAGGCAATCTGCTCGCCTCGGCCTGCCAAAGTGCTGGGATTACAGGCTGAGCCACCAAGCCCAGCCACAAATTTGGTTTCTTAAGTGATCGAACATGCAAAGCAGACAATGTTAGGCCACTGTGGATTTGATGGGGGAGGGTTGAGGAAGAAGTTCAGAGAACATCTGGCAGGAAACCACTTGCCGTAATAACAGCAAGTGCTTTCTGCTTTCCGTAAGCCAGGCACTTCTACAAACTTCACCTTCAGGACAGCCCCACAAGGTAGATTCTATTTCATGCCTATTATATAGACGGGGAAACAGCATCACACGAAGGCTAATCAACTTGCCCAAGCTCACACAGGGGACAAGTGGCAGAGCCAGGCCTTAAACCCAGGCAGTCTGGCTCAGAACCTTGCATTTAGTCCCTGGACTACCTTGTCCCAACCAGAGCATATTTATCACATCTGCTGCTTCTCTGAGAAGGCCCAGTCACTCAGTTTATTCTCTGAGAAGTCCCCTGTGGCAGACACTGCTTTCCCCTGCATGGTACCATTTCCTTCTTCAGAAAGCAGCACCCTGATTCTCCTTGACAACCTTCGTCCTCTGTCTCAGCCCATCTAGTTGAGGTGAGGTGACCTTACTCTGGTCAACAGCAACACTGCATCCCTCTGGCTACTGTGACTGGCTCATGAGTCTTCTTTCAATAAGTGGTGCTGGGTGGTCAATTATATAGGAGAAAAAAAATGAAACCTGGATACCAGTAGCTCCATCTATAAGGTGAGAGGAATAATAAAGGCTGAAACAACTTGAAAAGATAAATGAAGCCTGACTTTCTATCTCACATACAAAAATCAATTCCAGCTCTGAATGTGGAAAGTCAAATAAAACTATTAGAATAAAATAAGGAGAATATGTGTTCATAACTTGAGTTAGACAAAGATTTCTCAAATTCTATTTTTGTTTATTTATTTGTAGAGACTGGGTCTCACTATGTTTTCCACGCTGGTCTCAAGCTTCTGGCCTCAAGGAACCCTCCTACCTCTGCCTCTCAAAGTGCTGGGAGTACAGGCGTGAGCCACCACATCTAGCAGGAGACAAAGACTTCTTAAAGAGAACACAAAAAGCATTAACCATAGAGAAAAAAATAAGAACTTCTCATCAAAAGACATCATTTGAAGAGTATAAGGCAAATCACAGAGTGGGAAAACATATTTTCAGTATATATATTTGAAAAAGGACTTATGGCCAGGGTATATTTTATAAAACTTCTATAAATCCGTAAGAAAAAAAGTAGACAACTCAACTTAAAAAATGGGTAGCATCCTTGAATAGATACTTCTTAAAGAGGATCCCAGATATTCAATAACTACATGAAAAGATACTCAACACAAGGAGTTATCAAGGAAATGAAAGTTAAAAAATCACAGTGCAATCTACCACACAACTACCTGGCCAAAATGATAAAGACTGGCTTTACCAAGTGTTGGTGAAGATTCCAGGAGCACGTGGGACTCTCAAATACTACTGGGTAGTGGACAAATTGATCAGTATTTAGCAGTATCTATTTAAGCTGCAATTAAATACACTCCTTGATTTAGCAGTCTCATACCCATAGAAATGCACATACCTATTTAACAAAATACACGTACTGAAATGTCCCTAGCAGCACTGCTCACAAGAGCAAATAATCAGAAGCAATCCAAATGTCCACCAAAGAAGAAAGAATAAATACATTTATTCACACAATGGAATATTCACACACAGTCAATCTACAATGACATGGAATCACATGGATGAATCTCATGATCATAATATAGAGTGAAAGATGCCACTGTAACAGCATGATTTAACTTATACAATCTTCAAATAGCCACAATTGGCCCATGATGATAGGAGTCAAGATTGATGGTTACTCTCACTGAGGGGGTGGGGCTTCTGGGGAGTTGATACTATTGTGAGAAATTGTGAGAAAGCATAAATGTTTCATGTGTTAAGCCAATATGTTTGGAGTAGTATGTTATGCAGTGATTTGCAAATCAAATCGTTTTCAGATTTTCTCTCCAGCCAACATATAAGTAAGGACTGAAGTTCCACTGTTGGCTTTCTACTAGAAGGAATCACAATCCTTGACTCAAAATGAGGTCCTAGTCAGGAAGAAGAGAATACAAGTTCTAGACTATGGATAGGGTCAGAATGTAAGGAATAATGTTCTCAGTTTATTCGTAATTGCTTCTGATTGTCCTCATACACCCTTAATTTCAATTTGAAATTTGATTTCAAAACACAGCCAGTTTAGATGATTATCATATTCCATTTTTTTATCTGGTTGGTGGCTCCATTGGTGTGTCCACATTGTGAAAATTCATTGAGCTCTATGCCTAGGATTTGTGCACCTTGTGTATGTTGGACTTCATTTAAAATTTACATTATAGTTTGACACAGTGCCTGTAGTCCCAGCTACTCAGGAGACTGATATGGGAGGATTGCTTGAGCCCAGGAGTTTGAGACCAGGATGGGCAACATAGCAAGACCCCAATCTCAAAAATAAATAAAATTACAGTTTACATTTTTTTTAATTTTTAATTTTTAATTTGTGGGGTACAATTCAGGGTTAAGTCTACAAATGTTCATTATGCAGTACCTTTGTTGATGAGGTGTGCCCCCTCCCTCCCCTGGCAGTTTCCCACTACTGCCAGTCCTTTTCTTTTTTTTTTTGAGTTGGAGTCTCACTCGGTTGCCCAGACTGGAGTGCAGTGGCCACTCCCGGCCACTGCAGCCTCGCCTGTTGGGCTCCAGCGATCCTTCCGCCTCAGCCTTCTGAGTAGCCGGAATTACAGGCATGCGCTACCACGCCCGGCTGATTTTTTTGATTTATTGTAGAGATGAAGTCTTGCTGCCCAGGCGGGTCTCGAACCCGCGGGCTCAGGCAATCCACTCACCTCAGCCTCCCAAAGGTGCGGGATTACAGGCTGAGCCACCGAGCCTGGCGTAGTTGACATTTTTAAAAATAAAAAAGAAACATCTGACTAAAAGCAACTGATAAGAGGAGCTCTTTTCCCTCTGAGGTTGCTAAGCTGGCAGGATGACAGCCCAGAGCTTCCAGAACCCACCTTTGCCAATATGTGGAGAGCCTGCCTGAGAATGAAGCCAACACAAAAGAAAACAGAGCCCAGAAACACCATGCTGATGTCATTTGTGCACCTGGATTCAGCCATGCCTGAAGCAGCCCTGGACTCTTCACATCCATAAGCCAACAGATTCCCTTTTTGGTTTAAATCAGTTTGAGTTGGGTTCTGTCCCTCATTATAGAAAGAGTCCTAATACATGAGTCATATCTTGAAAGCTCTGCATCTCAAATCCTACAATTTCTTTTTTAGGGTTAAAAATTATCAGAGGAAGGCTATTTGAGCCACGAGGTGGGGGGTTGTTGTTTGTTTCTTTGTTTGTTTTGAGTCAGAGTCTCACTCTGTCATCCAGGCTGGAGTACAGTGTGGCACGCTCACAGCCAACACAGCCTCCACCTGCTGGGCTCAGCCAATCCTTCCGCCTCATCCTTCCAAGTAGCTGGAATCACTGGCACGTGCCATCACGCCAGGTTAATTTTTTTTTAATTTATTGAAGACACCAGGTCTCACTGTGTTGCCAAGGCTGGTCTCAAACCCCTGGACTCGGGCAATACTCCCACCTCCACCTCCCAAAGTGTTGGGATTACATGCATGAGCCACTGCACCGACCTACAGTTTGCTTCTTTATTCTAGCCTCTAGGCTGAAATCCTTGATTACATTTTTAACTGTTAGAAATGAAAAATAGGCCAGACTCAGTGGCTCAGCCTGCAATCCCAGCATTTGGGAGGCCGAGGTGAGTGGATTGCCTGAGCCCATGAGACCAGTCCAGGCAACTTGGCGAGACCTCGTCTCTACAATAAATCAAAAATTAGCATGGTAGCATGTGCCTGTAGTTCTGGCTACTTGGAAGGCTGAGGCGGAAAGATCACCGGAGCCCAGCAGGAGTGAGACTCCAACTCAAATAAGTAAATAAGTAAATAAATAAAAATTAAATTTTAAGTGAGCCAGATGCAGTGGCTCACGCCTGTAAACCCAACACTTTGGGAAGTCGAGGTGTGAGGATCACTTGAGACCAGGAGTTTGAGAACAGCCTAGGCAACACAGTGAGATCCCATTTCTATAAAAAATAAATAAGATTAGCCAAGTATGGTAGTGCATGCCTGTAGTCCCAGCTACTTGGGAGGCTGAGATGGGAGGCTCACTTGAACCCAGGAGTTTGAGGTTACAGTGAGCTATGATTGTGCCACTGCACTCCAGTCTGGGCAACAGAGCAAGACCCTGTCTCAAAAAAAAAACAGGCAATAAAAATAAATTTAAAATGCATTTTGTTTAATGTTGCAAAATTTCTTCCAGTGATGGTTTTGGGAGAATACATTCAATTTCTCTCAGAAGCTAAATCTAATTCTAACGAATTTTCAAAATCTTTATTGTTTTTTTCTCATACAAATTCAAATATTATCAAAATGTTTTGTGCTGTTTTTCCAAGTGTGTATTACATGCAGAAGGCAGTGAACACCTCAATAATTGGGATGAGGGATAGGCATAGAGTAAGGATCAGAGAGGTTTAATTGCACACATCATTTTGTTTCAGTAATTTTTACTCTTGATAGAAGCATAAATTGGTACAGCCTCTTTGGAAGGAACTTTGGCAATCTTTATTAAATATTTTAAAGTACCTACTCTGGGCCCCAGCACTCTACTTCTAGGAATTTATCCTACAGAAATGCTCACATGTGAGTACAAACTTATATAAAGAAGGGTGTTCTTTGCAGCATCTGGGTTGTTTGAACAGACTGGGAAAACTAAAAGTCCAGTGGCCAGTTAAACACATAATGATGCTTCCAATGAACAGTCAGCAGCCCTTAAAAAAGGATCAGCTCACTCAATCTCTCAGTGCTAACAGGAAAAGATATGCGAGGCTTATTGCTAAGAGGAATAAAAAACAAGGTGCCAGTGGTGGAGGGCACACCTCATCAACAAGGGTACCTGATATCAAACCAGGTGAAGTAGGGACCAAAGTGAGGCCCAAACTTTACCTACACACCTACACAATGACCATTTGTATATCTAGTTCTGAATTGTACCCCACAACTTTAAAAGAAAAAAAAAAGCAAAGTGCCAGCCAGTGTGTGTAGTATGTTCCCATTAACCAGAAAAGGAACAGGTAAACAACACATCTGTAACTAGTACCTAAAGAAAATATCTCTGGAAGGATACACAAGACACTGGGAATGCCAATGGCTGCTTTAAGAAAACCATGCCTTTTTTTTTTTTAAAACCAGGTGTGTATTGCCTTTCTTCCTTTTTTTCCTTAAGAAATGAGGTATTGCTATGTTGCTCAAACTCCTGAACTCACACAGACCTCCTGCCTCAGCCTCCCAAACAGCTGGGACTATATGCATGTGCCACCATGTCTGGCTACTACCTTTAAAAAAAAAAAAAAATGGATAATTGACTGGGCACAGTGACTCATGCCTATAATCCCAGCACTTTGGGAGGCCGAGATGAGAAGATTGCCTGAGCCCATGGGTTCAAGACCAGCCTGGGCAATTTGGCGAGACCTCATCTCTACAATAAATCAAAAATTAGCTGGGCGTGGTGGCACGTGCCTGTAGTTCCTGCTACTTGGAAAGCTGAGACAGAAGGATTCACTGAGCCCAACAAGTTGAGACTGCGAGGGCCGTGAGCATGCCACTGCACTCCAGCCTGGGCGACAAAGTAAGACTCTAACTCAAAAAAAAATCTGGATACTTAATAAAATTAATGTCAAAATTTTTACACATAGATAGAGTGACACTGCACTTGGGATTTGGTGGAATGGGAGACCTGGATAAGGAAACCCACTATTCCCTGAATAAAAAGGCACCCATGTCTTCCTGGGTTTGCAGCGCAGGATTCTCTGAGTGTGGACCTCACCTCTGCCTCTACATCTGCTGTTCCTTATGCCTGTTAACACCCTGCCCTACATCTCCATGGGTCGACACTTAACTCACACTTTAAGACCTAGTCTAAAGGTCATACTTCCAGAGGTATCAATCTTCCTGATACCTCTGCCTCCCTGAGGAAGAATAGATTACTCCCCAATCTATAGTCAGCTCAACACTCTCAAATACTTTGTGTAATACTCTGTACTGGGCCAGGCACACAGTCAATACTTGATAAATGCTACCTATTGATGTTGTTGCTATTGTTGCTAACACATTATGATACACGCCTCACTGAATCGTAATGATCAGTTCTGTATTCCCACTTAACTGTGAGTGAGCTCTTGGAAGGCAGGGACCCCGTTCATCCACCTTTGGAGATCCGGGCCATGCCCACTCCCCTCCTGCAGAGCATCTGGGGCAGAAGAGGTGGGCTGAATCCCACTGATTTCCTCTCACTCTACCCATCTGTGTAATGGGGCAGTGAACCTCCCGGCCTCCACCTATGAGTTGGGGGGAGATTCCTGGGCCTGGCCAGGGAAGACACGTGCTGGGGTTGTTACTTACGCTGAGCCACCTCTCGCTGCTTGCGGACGTACCAGGTGTACAGGGCGTCCCGCTTCTGAGTCTTCATGGGGGTGCCCTTGTTGAGGTGCTGGGACAGGTGGGACTGGTTGAGGCCAGTGGTGTCAACCACCTCCCTCTGCGGGATGTTGTGTGGCAGGTAGGACTTCACCATCTTTGCCACACGCCATGGGTCCTCCCTGGGAGGAAGGCAAGGACAGGGTCTGCTGAGCAGGGAGTGCTCCCACCATGGGTGGGGCTCAGGTCCCGGGTGCTAGAAACCTCGCCGGCCCTGGAGGTGGGGATTGTGGATGAAAGCAATTATGGAGCCCAGAGAGATGGACTCACTTGTGCTAGGACACAGGGACACAGACACATGGACATGGGGTCAGAGACTTATAGACACAAACGCATGAGACACATGTGGACACAGGCCTATGGACATATAGACATGGAAATGGGAGCAGATAAAGATTTCAAAACATGGACACATGCCGGGCTCGGTGGCTCAGCCTGTAATCCCGCGCCTTTGGGATGCTGAGGTGAGTGGATTGCCTGAGCCCGCGGGTTCGAGACCCGCCTGGGCAACTTGGCGAGACCTCATCTCTACAATAAATCAAAAAATTAGCCGGCGTGGTAGTGAACGCCTCTAGTTCCAGCTACTGGAAGGCTGAGCGGAAGGATCGCCGGAGCCCAGCAGATCGAGGCTGCGGTGGCCGGGAGCGGCCACTGCACTCCAGTCTGGGTGACAGAGTGAGACTCCAACTAAAAAAAAAAAAAAAAACATAGACACATGGACCAAGTATACATGAACAGATTTCCACCAGAAGCTGCACAAGCCAGACAGGGAAGGTCCTCACCTTGTGCCTCCTTCAAAGTTCCTCCCCTTATCCTACCTGGAAATGTTATTTGTGGCTATAGCTTATCCACTGTAAGAGACTGTAATCCCCTTGAGAGCATGAACTGTCTGGTTCTCAGCACTCAAAATGGGCCTGACATAGAATATGCCATTGATGGGCCGAGCTCAGTGGTTCAGCCTATAATCCCAGCACTTTGGGAGGCCCAGGCAAGTGAATTGCCTGAGCCTGCAAGTTTGAGACCAGTCTGGGCAACTTGGCAAGGCCTCGCCTCTACAACAAATCAAAAATTAGCCGGGCATGGTAGTGCACACTGTAGTTCCGGCTGTGTGGAAGGCTGAGGCGGAAGGATAGCTGAAGCCCAGCAGGTCGACACTGGGTTGGCCGTGAGTGTGCCACTGCACTCCAGCCTGGGCAACTCAAAAAAATATGCCATTGAAGAACACTTGAGTAAATGAGTGGATAGATGGATGAATAGGTGGATAGATGGATGAATGGATGGGTAGTTGGATGGGTGGATAGTTGGATGGGCAGGTGGAAGGATGGAGGGGTGGATGGGGTGGATGGGATGGATAGGTGGGTGGATGGATGGATGGATGGGTGGGTGGATGAGTGAGTTGGATGGGTGGGTAGATGGGTGAGTGAGTTAGTAGATTGTTGGGTGAGTGGGTGGATGGATAGTTGGATGGATGG
This sequence comes from Carlito syrichta, assembly GCF_000164805.1. NCBI lineage: Eukaryota > Metazoa > Chordata > Mammalia > Primates > Tarsiidae > Carlito > Carlito syrichta. The sequence continues at coordinate 7,856 of NW_007260553.1, read as the reverse complement.
ATGGATGGGTAGATGGGTGGGTGAATGGATAGATGGGTAGACAGTTGGATGTGTGAATGGGTGGATGGGTAGGTGAGTAGATGGATGAATGGGATGGATGGATGGATGAATAAATGAGTGGACAGTTGGATGGGTGGATGGGTAGATGGGTGGATGGAAGGATGGAAGGATGAACAGACAGATACACACATGGAAGAAGGAGACCTACTGGGAAAATAAAAACATTAAATCTGAAAACAAGGAGAGAGATATGGATTCTCCCATTTTACAGCCAGAGCCACTGAAACTCAGAGAACTTGCATCATTTCATTTCTCGCCCAAAGTCACAGAGCAGCCCAGCAGAGTCCCTTCCACCTGAAGAGATTTGGTTCTAAGTCAGCCTATCAGGCAAAACTAACTCAGGGTCAAAACGCCTCCTGAAAATCTGCATACTGGGCAGTGGCAGGGCTGGTCTCCCCATGGCACTGGAGCAGGTGGCTGGTTTTCAGAGGAGTCCCAGGTGAAGGAGTTGGCATCCAGAGGCCTTGTTGTGCCAAAAATGTGTGTGCATGCATGCACACACGCGTGTGTGTGTGCACGTGCACCAGAATCCCACTCTGTGGCCTGAGATTCTCCCACTAGAGAGACTCAAGGGACCTGATGTCACTTGCGACTCATGTCCCTGTCCTCTGCTCACTGTGGGCCTCCCTGCGGGGAATGGAAGGAATTGGACTACCCATACCATATAAATTATCTCTCTTCCTCTCCTGCTCTGTCTCAACACTCCAAACCCACCCGGCTTCTCTCTCTCCTGAAGAAGAACTTATATGACAAATATGTGTCAGATAAATACAGCTCAACACAACAGTGCTGAAACAGGCAGCCTGGGATTTGAACCCAGATCTATGTGACTCCAAAGCCTGTGTTATCCCTTCCTCAACTTAGCAATTTGTCTCTAGAATTTGGGCCTTCTAGCATTAGCACAGGTGACAAATGGTATGTGCAGAAGGCAATGCATTGCCGCGTGGCTTGCCATGGCTAAAGATTGGAAGCAGCCCCAGAGCCCAGCGAAAGATCACGATAATTGAATTGTGACACATCTGTTTGACAGAACCTTAAAAACCCACTGAGGAAGCTGTGTGCCATCCAGATGGAAGAGATTCTCAGGTGTGTCTGTTCTGCTGCTATTTGTGTAAAATTGGAAGTGGGGTGAAAGAGGATTTCTACATATTTGTTTGTGCAGGTATGAGATACCAGAGGGTGCCCCAGGAACTGGCGACACTGGCTACTTCCTGCGGGGGACGAGGTGCTAGAGATGAGGTGAAACAGACAGGCTTCTCTGCTGCCCTTGTGTACTTTTTAAATTATGCCATATATTATTATGTAATGTACTATGTATGTATAGATGATGTTTAAAACTGAACTGTGAACAACTAAAATAAACCCCCAGCACTCTGAAGCCTGCCCTCACCCTGCCTTCTCACCAGACCTTCCTCTTTGCTAAGACCCAGTCCTTGCCCTGCACCCTCGGCAATGTCCTTCTCAGATAGGAGGGCCTGGAGCCCTTTGTCAGCTTTGACCCTCTCACTTCCTCTTTTTTTTTTTTTTTTTTTTTTTTTTTT
>NW_007260553.1:5160-6235 GCF_000164805.1 Carlito syrichta | reverse complement strand
CAGGTGTGTCTGTTCTGCTGCTATTTGTGTAAAATTGGAAGTGGGGTAAAAGAGGATTTCTACATATTTGTTTGTGCAGGTATGAGATACCAGAGGGTGCCCCAGGAACTGGCAACACAAGCTACTTCCTGCGGGGGATGAAGTGCTAGAGATGAGGTGAAACAGACAGGCTTCTCTGCTGCCCTTGTGTACTTTTTAAATTATGTCATATATTATTATGTAATGTACTATGTATGTATAGATGATGTTTAAAACTGAACTGTGAACAACTAAAATAAATCCCCAGCACTCTGAAGCCTACCCTCACCCTGCCTTCTCACCAGACCTTCCTCTTTGCTAAGACCCAGTCCACTGTCGCCCACACTGGAGTGCAGTGGCTGCTCCCAGCTACTGCAGCCTCGACCTGCTGGGATCCAGCAATCCTTCTGCCTCTGCCTTCCAAGTAGCTGGAACTATAGGCGCGCGCTACCATGCCCGGCTAATTTTTTTTGTTTGTTTTATTGTAGAGATGAGGTCTCACTAAGTTGCCCAGGCAGGTCTCGAACCCGTGGGCTCAGGCAATCCATTCACCTCAGCCTCCCAAGGTGTGGGATTACAGGCTGAGCCACCAAGCCCAGGTTTTTTTTTTGTTTTGTTTTTTTAATCAACAGTTCCCAGACAGGAGGTAGAGACAGATACACTGAAATTGGTCAGCAACAGATACAGCAAAGTCTCATTTGTGCAAAACTCCTGAGAATTCATGCTTCCTGAGGATTTGCTGTGAGCCAGGCACTGTGCTGAGGGCTGGCCATTTAAATACTTCAATAACCCTAGGAAGTAGGTACTACTTGTATGCCCATTTCACAGATGAGAAAACAGAGACTCAGAAAGGTGAAGCCACTTGTCCAAGGAGACTCAATGCCCAATGGGGGCTCGAGAGTATTTCACATTGCCAGGACCCCTCCCCACGACCTCTCCCAGCTTCTTCAACTTCCTGTTTTCAGGATCTCCCAGGATCCTCTCTCCTCCGCTTCCCCCCTTCCCTGGGTGCCAATCAGGGCTTGGAGGGAAGGGCAGTGCAAAGTCCAGTCTTGTG
>NW_007260553.1:3962-5140 GCF_000164805.1 Carlito syrichta | reverse complement strand
GTCTGTCTCTCTCTTACTTGCTCTGTCTGTCTTTCTCAGTATCTCTTACATACACACACACATACGCACACACACACACACAACCACACAAACACACACACGGTCTCCAAGGTCCTGACTCAGGACAGCTTCCCCAACTTTCCCAACTCAGAACTAACAGGCCAGGTCTCCAAGTATCTTCTGCTTTGACTAATGGATTTGAAAGCCAAACCAACCTGGGTTCAAATCCCACCACTGTGACCTAGCCCCCATGTAACCTTGCATGACCCACATCTGCCCTGTAAAACGGGGGTCAATCCACACCTACCTCACACCTGCACTTAGGGCGGGGCAACACACTGCTCAAAAAGTGGAACAGCATCATCATCGTCATTAACGATTACAGTCCTGGGAACCCCTGGCCCCACAGCAGAGCCCAGGAGGGATGTCAGTCTGCCTCCAGCTCCCTCTTCGCAGCCCCTGTTCATTCCGGGGTCAATCAGATGTCCAAGGCTTTGGGCCTTTGCTCTCTGGCCCCTAGGGCTTCAGGGCCTGGAAGCTTGTGGACCTGGGAGGCCAGCCAGAAGGGCCACGCAGCTGCGGGGGGAGCCGAATCCCAGCGTTGGGACTTTAGATCTGAGCTGGAACCCCAGCTCTGGTCCTTCATAATCCAAGAGACCTCAAGACAACACTTAACCTCCATGTGCCTCAGTTTCCTCGTCTGTAAGTTGGGGCTAATGACATTTCATAATTCAGAGTCAGGAGGAAAGCATGAGGTTAGTGCATGTGTAAGGCCTTTGTGAGATCCAGAGCACTGCATGGATGTGAGCTGATGGTCAAGTTGAACAGCAAGAATGACTGGGGAGGGAGAAGGAGGAGGTAAAACAAAGACAGGTTTGCGACCATAAGGTCTCTTGCAAAGTGCTGGGTAGGAGACCTCAGGTCTAAGTCCTGGCCTGACTACAGTCCTTCGGAAGCATCACCTTGAGTAAGTCACTGACTCTCTGAGCCTTACACTGCTCAACTGTAAAATGGGATGACCAATAATAGCTGCCCTTAGCCGGGCTCGGTGGCTCAGCCTGTAATCCCGCGCCTTTGGGAGGCTGAGGTGAGTGGATTGCCTGAGCCCGCGGGTTCGAGACCTGCCTGGACAGCGAGACCTCATCTCTACAATAAATCAAAAAATCAGCCGGGCGTGG
>NW_007260553.1:3190-3942 GCF_000164805.1 Carlito syrichta | reverse complement strand
GCACTTAGGGCGGGGCAACACACTGCTCAAAAAGTGGAACAGCATCATCATCGTCATTAACGATTACAGTCCTGGGAACCCCTGGCCCTACAGCAGAGCCCAGGAGGGATGTCAGTCTGCCTCCAGCTCCCTCTTCGCAGCCCCTGTTCATTCCGGGGTCAATCAGATGTCCAAGGCTTTGGGCCTTTGCCCTCTGGCCCCTAGGGCTTCAGGGCCTGGAAGCTTGTGGAACTGGGAGGCCAGCCAGAAGGGCCACACATCTGCGGGGGGAGCCGAATCCCAGTGTTGGGACTTTAGATCTGAGCTTTAGATCTGGTCCTTCATAATCCAAGCGACCTCAAGACAACACTTAACCTCCATGTGCCTCAGTTTCCTCGTCTGTAAGTTGGGGCTAATGACATTTCATACTTCAGAGTCAGGAGGAAAGCATGAGGTTAGTGCATGTGTAAGGCCTTTGTGAGATCCAGAGCACTGCATGGATGTGAGCTGATGGTCGAGTTGAACAGCAAGAATGACTGGGGAGGAGGAAGGAGGAGATAAAACAAAGACAGGCTTGTGACCATAAGGTCTCTTGCAGAGTGCTGGGTAGGAGGCCTCAGGTCGAAGTCCTGGCCTGACTACAGTACTTTGGAAGCATCACCTTGAGTAAGTCACTGCCTCTCTGAGCCTTATACTGCTCAACTGTAAAATGGGATGACCAATAATAGCTGCCCTTAATTACACTTAACACATGAGCACTCTGCAGGAGCACC
>NW_007260553.1:2311-3170 GCF_000164805.1 Carlito syrichta | reverse complement strand
CAGGAGGTAGAGACAGATACACTGAAATTGGTCAGCAACAGATAAGCAAAGTCTCGTTTGTGCAAAACTCCTGAGAATTCATGCTTCCTGAGGATTTGCTGTGAGCCAGGCGCTGTGCTGAGGGCTGGCCATTTAAATATTTCAATAACCCCAGGAAGTAGGTACTTCTTGTATGCCCATTTCACAGATGAGAAAACGGCGACTCAGAAAGGTGAAGCCGCTTGTCCAAGGAGACTCAATGCCCAATGGGGGCTCGAGAGTATTTCACATTGCCAGGACCCCTCCCCACAACCTCTCCCAGCTTCTTCAGCTTCCTGTTTTCAGGAGCTCCCAGGATTCTCTCTCCTCCGCTTCCCCCCTTCCCTGGGTGCCAATCAGGGCTTGGAGGGAAGGGCAGTGCAAAGTCCAGTCTTGTGCTTCATGGCAAACATGCTTATCTGATCCCAGAGCTGGGTTGCTCAGTGGCCTCCCCACCCCCAACTGCAGCCATCACCCTCCTGTGCCCTTGTCCCTCCCTCCCTCCTATCTCCTCCAGAGGGCATGGGGCCATCTTTCTCTCAACAGAGCCTTGAAAGATGCACAATCTGCCTCTGTCCAGCTAACACTCTTTGCTTCTCTCGCTCTCTCTCTCTGGTTCCCCCACACCAGGTCAGATTTAAGCTGAACTTGACAATAAAAGCCACCCCTCACAAGTACATGTGCAACACTTAGAAACAGAGGATGGCGTTTGAATGCGAAAACGGGAAGCAGACGCATTCAAGTGAGCTGACACGAACTTCCCATTTTTACACACTTCCTTGTGGAGTTGGACAATAGGTTCACAACAAAAAAGTGAATTTAAAATGCCAGTCAGGAGACA
>NW_007260553.1:1629-2291 GCF_000164805.1 Carlito syrichta | reverse complement strand
GTGAGCAGGGGGAGGCCCAGGAAGAGGTCAGGAAGGTTGGCAGACTGGAGAAAGGGGAACGGAACTAGGGCAGGGAGTTTGAAACTGGAGCAGAAGGAGGAGAATATGCTTGCCCAAGGTGACTCAGTGAACTAAGGGTGCAGATTGAGGGAAGAGCTCAGGTCTCTGCTGTGACCTCAAGCATGGGATACACAGCGAGGCCTGGGACCCAGGACCCTCCGTGGCCTCTTCCCAGATGCTGTCTTCTCCAGAGAATCAGCTTCCACCGGGCGTCCTGCCTCTGTGCCATCTTCTACAGCCTCGACCTCCCCTGGGGGAGGTCCTCCATCAGGGGTCCCCCACCCCTCTCCTCCTGGTTCCTTCCTCTGCCCCGAGGCCAAAAGGCCCCCCTTTTCCCCTCAGGGCGTTTTCAGATCCCTTTTGTTACCTGAACAATAAGTAACCCAGGTAGTTAGTTATAAACTCTGCAGGAACAAGGAGCTGGTTGATAATTTATAGCAACATCTCAAATGTAAATGGAAAGTAAATAGCATGCTGTTAGCATTAAAGAAAACCCAATGGGGCAGGCGGGAAGCACTCCAGCCTCCTGGCAGCTTGGGGTGTCTCACTCTCTCCCCTGCCCCTTCTCCCAGCTGGGTCTGAGCCCCTCTCCCCTCCTGGCT
>NW_007260553.1:882-1609 GCF_000164805.1 Carlito syrichta | reverse complement strand
CTTTGCTTCTCTCGCTCTCTCTCCAGTTCCCCCACACCAGGTCAGATTTAAGCTGAACTTGACAATAAAAGCCACCCCTCACAAGTACATGTGCAACACTTAGAAACAGAGGATGGCGTTTGAAGGAGAAAACGGGAAGCAGACGCATTCAAGTGAGCTGACACGAACTTCCCATTTTTACACACTTCCTCGTGGAGTTGGACAATAGGTTCACAACAAAAAAGTGAATTTAAAATGCTAGTCAGGAGACAGAGAACGAAGAAGGCCTGTCTTTCCCTTTCCTGAGAAAAGTTACCTGCACCACTTTTTTCTAAAGCCAACTGAATCCGCTCTCTCTCTCTCTCTCTCTCTCTCTCTCTGTATCTCACTGTCCATCTTTCTCTCTGTGTGTCGTGCTGTCTGTCTCTCTCTTACTTGCTCTGTCTGTCTTTCTCAGTATCTCTTACATACACACACATACGCACACACACACACACAACCACACAAACACACACACGGTCTCCAAGGTCCTGACTCAGGACAGCTTCCCCAACTTTCCCAACTCAGAACTAACAGGCCAGGTCTCCAAGTATCTTCTGCTTTGACTAATGGATTTGAAAGCCAAACCAACCTGGGTTCAAATCCCACCACTGTGACCTACCCCCATGTAACCTTGCATGACCCACATCTGCCCTGTAAAACGGGGGTCAATCCACACCTACCTCACACCTGCACTTAGGGCGGGGCA
>NW_007260553.1:0-862 GCF_000164805.1 Carlito syrichta | reverse complement strand
GGATCAGAGAGCTTCAGGGTTGGGGTCTGAGAAGTTCAGGGTCCCCAAGAAGGACCCTGAGCCCAGTTCCTCCCTTGGCCATGCCTTAGCCTGCCAGGCCCTGATCAATGGGGCAGTAGACGTCCTCTAAGCCTCATAGAATCCTGATCACTCATTATTCCTGCTGTGTGTCTGCCCTGAGCTGGTTTTGGGTGGTGAATAAGGCAAACAAGCCTTGCCCTACTTTTTGTGGCAGGAGGCAGAAGACAAACTAATAAAATATTCACAAGTAATAGTAACAGAGAAAGGAAATGAAAGTTTACCTTTAGGCCAGGCATAGTGGCTCACGCCTATAAATCCCAGCACTTTGGGAGGCCAAGGTGAGAGGACTGCCCAAGCCCATGGGTTTGAGACCAGCCTGGGCAACCTGGCGAGACTTCATCTCTACAATAAATCAAAAAATTAGCTGGGCATGGTGTTGTGTGCCCATAGGTTCCAGCTACTTGGAAGGGCTGAGGTAGAAGGATCACCTGAGCCCAGGAGATCAAGGCTGCGGTGGCCATGAGCATGCCACTGCACTCCAGCCTGGGCAACAGAGTGAGGCTCCAACTCAAAAAAAAAAAAAGTTTACCTTTGGATGGGACAATCAGGGAGCTGATGGAGGAGATGGAAATGGGCATAGGAAGATCTGGAAAGAAGCTTCCAGGCAGGAAGAACAGCATGTGCAAAGGCCCTGAGGTGGGAATCAGCTTGGTGTGCTGAAGGACACAAAGTAAGCGTAACTGCAGCAAAGTGAGCAGGGGGAGGCCCAGGAAGAGGTCAAGAAGGTTGGCAGACTGGAGAAAGGGGAACAGAACCAGGGCAGGGAGTTTGAAACTGGAGC
>NW_007260552.1:518875-553485 GCF_000164805.1 Carlito syrichta | reverse complement strand
GAGACCTCATCTTTACAGTAATAAAAAAGTTACCCATGAGTGGTTGTGCATGCCTGTAGTTTCAGCTACTTGGAAGGCTGAGGAGGAAGAATCACCTGAGCCCAGTAGGTCGAGGATTCAGTGGCCATGAGTGTACTACTGCACTCCAGCCTGGGTGTCAGATTGAGACTCTGACTCCAAAAAAACAACAACAAAAAAAACCCCTCAAAATGCATCAAAGACCTAAATGTAAAAGTTCAAACTATAATATTCTTAGAAAATGCAGGAGATACCCTTATGGAAATGGGAACTGGCAATCAATTCCTGATCAAAACCACAACTGCCCATGCCAAGGAGATAAGATAAACAAGTGGGACCTCATCAAATTGAAAAGCTTCTGAAAAACAAAAGACCATCGAGAGAGCAGGAACAACCCCCAGAATGAGGAAAGAATATTTACCAACTGTATACTGACAAAGCCCTAACATCCAGGGTCTATAAGGACATCAAATGTGCTCAAAGGAAAAAAACCAAAAAAGTCCCATTCAAAAGTGGGCAAAAAATATGAATACACATTTCTCAAAACAAGATATAAAGGTGGTCAACAGACACATGAATGGCCATCATTAATGAAACAAACAACACTAGATACTGTCGAAGATGCAGAGAAAAAGGAAAGCTTCTACACTGTTGGTGGGAATGCAAACTAGTCTAACCTCTTTAGAAAACCGTGTGGAAATTTATGAAAGAACTAGATTTTGACCTTCCAGATGACCCAGCAATCCCCCTACTGGGAATTTACCTGGAGGAACTCAAATATTTCTACAAAAAAGATACCTGCACACATGTTTATTACAGCCCTATTCACACTAGCAAAAACATGGAACCAACTGTGCTGCTCATTGAAACTGGAGTGGATTAAAAAATGGGGTACATATACACAGTGGAATATTATAGAGTCATAAAGAAGGACAAACATGGACTAAGCAGCAATGTGGATAGATTTTTGAGTTTGTCATTCTCAGTGACCTATGAAAGAAACAAAGAACAGAGCACTTATGTTTTCATTCATAAGCAGACCTTGAAAAATTGACTTAATACTATAAGAAAGGAATTGGCAGTAGTGGGAAACTATCAAGGGATGGGGAGGTGGAATTGGCAGTTGGGGGAAACTGCTAGGGGAGGGAGGGGCATACCTTATCAAAAAGGGTACCTGCACGATCAATGTTTATATGCCTAACCCTGAATTGTACCCCACATCTTTATAATAAAAATTTAAAAATAAATAAATTATAAAACAAAAAACCCAAAAACAACAAAATGAAAAAGTAACATGACACTTGCTGGGATTCTCCTATTACAATCCTAGTACTGTGCTCAGGAAAAAGTACACTACACAAGATTTTACAAAATTAATCCCCCAATACTGTTTTCCAAAAGAACCTTCAGAACATTTCAGAAGAATTTTAGGATTGTAGGTTCCAGATCAGTACTAGTGAATCAAAAATAGATGGCAGCTATTGAATTTTAAGGTGTGGGAAGAAATATATATATATATATATATAATATATATATATATATATATATATATATATATATAGAGAGAGAGAGAGAGAGAGAGAGAGAGAGAGAGAGAGAGAGAGAAAGCAGGATTTATTGAGATTACTGAAAATTTCCACAACAGGAGCGACCCAAGGGGGTGGCCAGGCAATAATATTTTATGACCCAAAATTTCTGAACTTTCTATTAATATAACATGAAGTGCACAGATCAGTTCAAAATGGGGAAAGGTTCATGAAGCTGAAACTCATTTGTTCAAAGAAGAAACTCACAGAAAACATTCCTTTTTTTTTTTTTGAGTTGGAGTCTCACTCTGTCACCCAGACTGGAGTGCAGTGGCCGTTCCCAGCCACTACAGCCACGACCTCGTGGGCTCCAGTGATCCTTCCACCTCAGCCTTCCAGGTAGCTGAAACTACAGGTGCATGCTACCACACCTGGCTAATTTTTTGATTTATTGTAGAGATGAGGTCTCCTCAAGTTGCCCAGGCAGGTCTCGAACCCACAGGCTCAGGTAATTCACTCACCTCAGCCTCTCAAAGCATGGGATTACAGGCTAAGCCACGGAGCCCGGCCACAGAAAACATTCTACAGAAGGACGTAAAATCCTTGGTATGGAAGATAAATTGTTTCTTGAGAAGATAAATTGTTTCTTGAGATTGTCCTCACCCAGAAATACCAGATTCCTTCTTGTACAAAATTTGTTCAACCAGGTCTAGGAATTTCTACTCTTCTGGAGAGAATTTTATGGTCACATCCCTGAATGTCAATAGTCCCTGAAACTGAAACAACACACATTTATCAAGTGGCCATGGACTCTAGGTGAAAGGAGAGTGTAATGAAAACAGGTTTAGCTGATATGACAAGTGGAATTATCCAATAAGACAATACTTAACCCCCAATATTCTCCAATATATTGTCTTAGTCATAAGCAATAAAATCCACTCATCCAGGGTATATACTTTACTTTTGTGAGTGATACAGTACATAATATGGGTACCAACAGAAGCATGTACGTTTTTTGAGTGCTGTATGTACATCATACAGAATAATTGTAGTATTGGCCAGACGGAACACCCATAATGATTTACAAGATTGCATCAAGTTTTTAATTTATCTATCTATCTATCTATCTATCTATCTATCTATCTAATCTATCTATCTATTTATTTAGAGTTGGAGTTTCACTCCTTCGACCAGGCTGGCGTGCAGTGGCATAAACGCTTTCAGTCACCCCAGCGTCAACCTGCTGGGCTCTGGTGATTCTTCTGCCCCAGCCTTCTGAGTAGCCAGAACTACAGATGCACGCTACCACACCCAGATATTTTTTATTTTATTGTAGAGATGAGGTCTCGCCAAGTTGCTTGGGCTGGTCTCAAACCTGCAGTCTCAGGCAATCCACTCACCTTGACCTCCTAAAGTGCTGGGATTACAGACTAAACCTAAGAACCCGGCCTTCATCAAGTTTAAATATGTAAAACAAACAGAGCACAGTGGCTCATGCCTACAATCCCAGCACTTTAGGAGGCTGAGATGAGAGGACTACCTGAGCACACATGTTCAAGACCAACCTGAGAAACTTAGTAAGACCTCTCTACAATAAATCAAAAAATTAGCCAGGCGTGGTAGAGCACACTTCTAACCCCAGCTACTTAGAAGACTGAGGTACAAGGATTGCCTGAGCCGAGCAGGTAGAGGCTGTGGTGGCCATGAGTGTGCCACTGCACTCCAGTCTGGGTGACAGAGTGAGACTCCAACACACACACACACACACAAATGCAGCTTCTGTATCAAATCTAGGGTAAACCTAAGTTTCTGCATTTTTATTTCACTTAGGGGGGTTTCACTTTGCTGCCCATGCTGGGACGCAGTGTCATAATCACAACTCATTGCAGCCTTGACTTCCTGGGCTGAAAATATCCACTCTTCTCAGTCTCCTAAGTGGCTGGGACAAATTCTTCTCATGTGCAAGGCAAACAGACAACATGACATCAGTGCTGTGATATTATTAACCAAAAAGTTTGTAATGTATAATCTGAATCTAATAACAAAGAAACAAATATTTTATGCAGAATTCCAGCTACAGGTATCTTCTGTGTTTTGTAACACCCAAAAGTGCGTTGATATTCTCTTTGTTAGGATCCTAGAGATCAAGACTCTTCTCATTATTTTTTATTGCGAACTTCCTGAGTTATTCTGGGCAGTAATTGCCACCCTGCTTAAATGTACATTTTATTGTTCCTGTTCTGCGTGGAGCAGATGGAGCATCCAGATGGAACCTTAATAGTTTGTTATTAAGGTTACTTGTTTCCATTCTTCACTAGAATCTGAGGATATATCCCATTTTCAGTAGGAATCTTGGAGATCTGTGTTTTTCCGTGTTCCACAGCCACAAGGGAACATGTTTCGTAGTGCAGGTCATAAATTCATGGTGAGAAATGTGCATGGCAGCTATAAAACCTGAAAGAAGAAACAAAGAGAAGATACTGGCATGTAGGAAAAAATAATTTTTCAGAGTCCTTGAATATCACAAGAACAAAAATGAGTTAAACTCATAAGGCAGGACAATCACAAGTGGAGTTGAGGTTTGCATGCTCTAAAATCATGACTTTCCAGTAGGAAGAGAGACACAGAACCTGGCCTGGGACACATTTACCTGGGAACAAGCCATTTTTGCCTCTTCCTCCTCCTCCTTCTCCAGCATTTATTTTCAAGTGATATTATCTGGACAAGTCACATCTGCATGTTGAAAATATGGCTTTATTTTCATTTTTATGTTTTGAGTTGGCATCTCACTCTGTCACTCAGGATGGAGTGCAGTGGCATGCTCCCAGCCATCACAGCCACAACCTGCTGTGAGCCTTTCACCTCAACCTTCCAAATAGCCAGAACTACTGGTGAATGCTACCATGTATGGCTTTTCTTTTCTTTCGTTTTTTTGTGTGGATTTACTGTAGAGATGAGGTTTCACCATGTTGTCCAGGGTGGTCTTGAACCCTCAGGCTCAGGCAATCCTCTTGCCTTGGCCTCCCACAGTGCTGGGATTATAGACATGAGCCACCGTGTCAGGCTGGCCTTTATTCTTTTTTAATTAAATTAAATGTATTTTATGAGTCTGAGTCTCACTACCTAACCCAGGCAGATGTGAAGTGGCTCCACACAGCTTATCACTATCTTGAACTCTTGAGCTCAACAGACTTTTTCATCTCAGTCTCCCAAGCATCTGAAACCACAGGCATGTGTGACCACTCTCGGCTAAATTGTTTCAGCTTTTATAGCTATGTGGATGTGCTATGTTGTACAGGTTAGCTTCAAATTTCTCGGCTCAAGCAGTCTTCTCCCTCTCTCTCTCCCTACCAGTGACCTGGATAAAAACCAAAAAAGGCACACACAACCCAAGAGGGGTCTTTAGGATGCAGGTCCCTCATCTTCTCAGTTATAATGGTCCTCTGAATTAAGTCACATCCGCTGCTCCAACTCCTTGTCTTGACTTTGGCTGTGCCAACAGGCAGAACCAGGTTTGGAACTGGTGACAAACTGCCTATGACCCTGGTGACTTGCCCTAGGAATTTCCAGCTGGATATTCCAGATCAGGCGACTGTGGGGCTGACATCCACCAGCACCTCTTAGGGTCTGGATAAGGTGAGGGTGAGATGGATGGAGAGGGAGAGGCGCAGGGAGACACAGCACCGCCGGAGCCGGCAAGCCAGAGATCTGAGTAAATGCAAAGAATTGCAACACAAAGAGACGAGAGTAAAAAAGATTTATTTAAGAAAAGTTCACCCCCACAGACAGGGAGTGGGCTACACTCTAGGTGAGTGAGGCCTCATAGCCTCCCAAAGCCCTGGCTTAAATCCTTTCCTTGGAGAAGTTGCATGTGACTGCCGTGTCTTCCTTATCGACCACCTGTGGATGTCTTGGAGATCCTGTGACGCAGAGACCCATTAATGTCTGTTCATGTTATCATAGCCCCTAGAGAAGGGTCTGACAAGGATTCTAATTCTCCTGTATCTTCCTGAAGGACATTTCTTAGTGTTAATGGAGTGTGCACACCTCCTTATCTCCTAGGCATTCCAAGTGGGTAGCTTCGGGGGATCCTTGACTTCCCTGTAGATAGGGTCCTTCCTACTGGAGGATTGAGTCCCCATCTGCTCCCCCTCTGGGCGGTAATAACTTTTGTAATTACACGTTTCATGACTTTTACAATTCTTGACCAATGTATGATGTCTTAGGCCTTGTAAATTCCCTTTACTCTAGGCAAGCCACATTGACGCTATAAGATACCTGGCACCAGGAAGTCTGTTTCTGAAAAGACAAAGTCAGCAAAGTTAATTTTTCCTAAAGTGCGCATTTCTCCAAAAGCTTAGCTTCTACTTTCTCATCATTGTATTAAGATTTAGGAAGAAGAGTAAAAAAATGCATCTTCTGCCCTCGGCCTGTCCTCTCAGCACCTTGTGGTCGTCTTCCCCTGCCCCTTTTCCAAGACTGTTCCCCCAGCCCCTCCCGGGGAGCCCAGACCACGAGCCCTGACTAGTGGCTTAAGGATTCTCAATCCACTATTGGCCAAAGAGAACTCCTTCACATTGTGCTGGACCCTCCGTTTAACCTTGGAAGAGGAGAGAGGGATAGGACCAGGGCCACAGCCACTTCTCCCAGGGCCCCCTCCACGACATCCCGGTTCCCGCTCATCCGGAGCACAGGATTGTCGGCAGAGGCCTCCGGTGGGGTGAGGTCGCCACGGGGACGGGACCCTGGGGACCAGACCAGACCCACCCTATGCAGAGGGGACTGGGGCGAGCCACCAGTGGGACGGGTCTAGGATCAGAGGTGAGGGGGAGGCCGGTCTGTCACAGCCAGGTCATCTGGGTCCATCCTACCTCCCATTCTCGCGCCCACCCCATACTCACCACCTCCTGGCTTCTTGGTGTCCCAGTGTCCTCCCTATGGACTCCCCAGACCTACATGTCACAGGGCGTAAAAGAAATTAAAAAAGACACGCAGTTCCCTCTGAGATGATCCAGCACTTCCACAGGGGCAGGATACAAAAATCCAGGTTAGAACCTAGAAGCCGCCCCTTTCAACTCCTTTCTGATTGGACAGTTTCCAACCTAGCATCTGCTGATTGGATAAGGGTAGAGGCCACCACCCTTCTGATCTTGAGTGACAGCAGCTATGATCAGATGTGGTTCGAGGAAGCAAGAAAAAAGAAAAGCACGTTTTTGCTTGTAGCATTTTGGGGTTGAGTTGGCTTCCAGCACCGGAACTTGGGGGGAGGAGAAGGTGTGGCATGCACTGTAGAACATGCTGGGACCTCTGGCACAGGAGTGGCGCCTGGTGTCTTGGTCGCTGAGCTACAGGACTCCATCCCAATCTGCAGTGGCTGTAAAACACTCCAATGTTTCCTGTGAGTAGTTTCAAGGTGCGTCTATATTTTTTTGTCCTGCTGGAGTCACATTCACTAGTGACGTGTTGGACAAAGTGGCGTTTGCCACACCCAAGTACCAAAGAAAAAAGCCCCCCCTAAAGAAGAATAAGAAAATAAATAAATAAGAGGGGGAAAAGAAAGAAATAAGCGCCCCCACCCCCACATGTTCCTGAATAAAAGAAGAGTGTAGGCCGGGTTCAGTGGCTCAGCCTGTAATCCCAGCACTTTGGGAGGTTGAGGCGAGTGGATTGCCTAATCCCATGGGTTCAAGACCCACCCAGGCAATGAAAGGCCCCAGCCACCACGATGAGGAACCCGCCCCCTCCAAAGGCTAAGCCTAGGTGTGGCCCCCACCTAAAATGGCGCTCCCGCCTAAGAAGGCGCCTGGACAAACTAACGTGGAGGCTCGGACAAGGCTTTCCGGGTTCTTCTTCCACAACAAAGCCCACCGTTGCCGTGCCCGCGAAAGCCCCTGCCAATCCCAAAAATACCTCACCTGCTGACCAATAGGTAACCGACAGGTCGCTTTAAATTTCTATAAAACCTGCCACATTCCTGCCTCCATGCTGCAATCTGATTCTCAGGTTCTGTAACCACTGTGCTCATCCCCATTAAATCTCTTGGCCTTAAAGGGTGTTGAGTCTCACTGCGCGCCACTGTCTTTCAGTGGCCAGGAGCATGCCACTGCACTCCAGTCTGGGCAACTTCAACTCAAAAAAAAAAAGAGTGTAGGGTGACCCCTTTGGGTCCCCTTACATTGTGGGAGCTTGTCTGTCCTCTCAATAAATCTTGCTTTCAAAAAAAAAAGGAGAGTGTAAGACACAGAGAAATATACACAGATGAGAAGTCCACAAATTCAGGTAATCTCCTTGCTTATCACAATATTAAAGACTCTAGGCCAGGCTCAGTGACTCAGCCTGTAATCCCAGCACTTTGGGAGGCTGAGGCGGGTGGATTGCCTGCATCTGTGGGTTCAAGGCCAGCCTGGGCAACTTGGCAAGACTTCGTCTCTGCAATAATAACAAAAAAATAGCCAGGCTTGGTAGCTCTCATCTGTAGTTCCAGCTACTTGAAAGGCTGAGGCTGAAGGATCGCCTGAGCCCTGCAGGTCGACACTGGGGTGACCGAGAGCATGCCACTGCACTCCAATCTGGGTGACAGAATGAGACTACAACTCCAAAAAATAAAAAGAGAAAATATGAAAGACTGATGTTATGCAATCAATGACCCTGGAGCAGATAAGCTTCTAAAATAGGCTCCCAACCACAGGTTATCTAGACCCTCCAAAGGACATTGTTGGTAATCTGGATGATTCCATAACTGAGCCAGATCTAAGAACTCATCTCCATCTAGTAGGATAGATCTGAATATTCACTATTGTAAGAAGTCATGTCTATCAGTTTGGAGAGATCTGGACACTCACTATGGTACAAAGACAGCACTGTGCAGGACAGACTGCAGGAGGGGCTGCTGAGAATTCATTTGCTAGGATGACTTTGTTTTTTATTGTTGTTCTCTTGAAGGCACAATGAGATAAGAAAAGGAACTGGATGATTTTCACCCTCAGATGGGTGAGATGGATGGCTTGCAGGAACAAATACACTGGAAGACAAAGTCTCCTCTGTATATGTGTGAGCTTCCATCTCCAATGAGAAAAAAAGGCCCGTGGTGGCTTCCTTGACAGTGGATTTTTTCCCCCATATATGTCCTGTTTTACTTTGAAACTTGCATTGTCTTGCTTTCTCAATTTTTTTTTTTTTGAGTTGGAGTCTCACTCTGTTGCCCAGGCTGGAGTGCAGTGGCACGCTCCCAGCCACCTCAGTCTTGACCTGCTGGGTTCTGGGGATCCTCCCACCTCACCTTTCCAAGTAGCTGGAACTATAGGGGCTACCATGCCTGGCTAATATTTTGATTTATTGTAGCAACGAGGTCTCACCAAGTTGCCTGGGCTGGTCTTGAACCCACGACCTCAGGCAATCCACTCTCCTTGGCTTACTAAAGTGCTGGGATTATAGACTGAGCCACTGAACCCAGCCTACAATGTGTTTTTAAAGCAAACATCACACTAGTTTAGTTTCCTGGTCTTTTTGATATACGATGTCACTTTTTTTCAGACCTTTAATGGATTTTTAATTCAAATATACTTCCATGTAAGAAAATGCCTATCTTCAGGACACAAACAGATGGTATCTATATTAGTGTGATATTCAATTTAACAAATGACTAGAGGATTGTTGACTTAATGATACTGTTGAATCTTCCTGCCAGAGCATATAGTGTGTTTTGTATTTGTACTATTTTTCATATATTGTGGACATATTTTACACTGATTTCTAATTAATTGAATTTTGTAAAATTTCATTTTGTTCAGAAGTGTCATAATATGTCTTCAAGTTTATTAACATGATAATATGACTTTTTAAATTCCTTTTTTTTTGAGATGGAGTCTCAATCTGTTGTCCAGGCTGGAGTGCAAAGGGACACTCAAGGTCATTGCAGTCTCGATCTGCTGGGCTATGGCGATCTTTTCACTTCAGTCTTCCAAGTTGCCGGAAATGCAGGTGCATGCTACCACACCTAGCTTAGTTTTTGATTTATTTTATAAAGGAAGTCTCACAAAATTACCTAGGCTGGCCTCCAGTTCCTGAGGTCAGGCAATCCTTAGCTTTGTCTCCCAAATTGCTCGATTACGGACTTGAGTCACCGCTCTCAGCCCCCTGTTGATTTTCTTAATGGAAGTAATAGTACTGATGGATTACCAGAAGCGGAATCTCATTTTATTCCTAGCATAAAGCGTACTTGATCATGATGTAATATCTTAATGTGCTGGCAATATCTCTAATAATCCTTACTTTATATTAGAATGTGTGATTTTTCAACAAGGAAAAGATATGAAATTGTTAGTATGCAATAAATATTGTGTTGAGGTTTTCTTCAGTCAGAAAAACCACATTTTTATAGTTTTCTAATATCACCGCCTTGGACATAATCTGCTTGAGCAGGGACCTAGGCATTTTTACTTTTCTGTAGAGAATTCTATTGCCACACCCCAAATGCCAACATAATCTGAAAACAACAAGACATACTTACCAAGTGGCCATGGGCAGAATTGTTAACTGCAGGTGAAATTAGAGTGAAAAGGTTCTAAGTTCTATGACAATGGGAATGTCATATAAGATTATTTTTAACACAGCAATATTCTACAATGTTTTCTTTGAAACTGAGGAAATGGAATGAAATAGGATTCACTCAGCGAGCGCAGATAATATACTTTTCTGAATGATATAAAATCTAGGCACAAACACAGGTGTGTACATTTTGGAGGACTCTATTTCCATCACACAGGACAGGTAGTATATACTACTTAGATAAAAAGCGAAGTGTTACAAGGATCCTTCACATTTTAATGTGTACAACAAGGAAATGAATAGTGTAAAAAAGCAAAATCTGATTCAGATCTGGAGTAAAACGAGATTCTGCTTTTTTTTTTTTAAGTTTGGATCTCTGTCATCCTTTCTGGAATGCAGTTCCTCAATCACAACTGATGATACAGCTTTTACCTCTTTGGCTGAACAGATTCACCCTGCTCAGCCTTCTGATTGACTGTGTTTACTTGAATGCACAAGTATGCCTAAGTTTTCACTGTTATTCCATGTTTTCTCAACATCAAACAATTTATACTCTAAATTTTCAGTACCTCTAATGACTGGAAAATCAAGTATCTAGTTATAAACAATAGAGATATGGTGAGAAATTTGCAGATGTAAAGAGTATCATTATCTTTACTCAAACCACAAATCTTTTGAATGTACAAATGTAAAACATGTCTAAAGACATTAACCAGCAAAAACCTTATTTGACATTAGACTGAGCATTGGAAAGAATCTACAAATTTAAAGAATGTGGCCGGGTCTTTGTTTAAAATTTGTGCCACTGGAAACACTAGGGTATTCAGAAAGAAAACTTCACAAATGCAATTTATATAGAAGCTTATTTACTGAAAAGTCAAATTAAAATAAATATCAAATATTGAGTGGCACTAGAAGACGGTTTTTAAATTGTTTTTTAGGAAAGCATAAGTATATTCCCTGTATAATTTTGGTTTTGCATTGACAGAATTTGAGGACATTTTGAAAAGCAAGCAATATTGTTGTAACTCAACTCACATGATGCTATGACTTCATTCGTAATGTTTATGTAAGGGCATTGGGTCAGTTGTTGGTACTTTAGAGCTATGAAATGTTCATGTATAGTAGGTCACCTGCACTCATCTCATGTTTTTATGGAGGATGAAGACTGATATGTAATCTCCTTTAAAAGATCGAAGTGAAGAGGTTTCTTGTGGCTCACATAGAGCATTATTTTAAGTTCGACATGAGGTGAGTGCTCAGGATAACAGTTTTTCTTGGAAGTAAAGGACAAAGAATCATTGAGATTATTAGAAATCATTTGTCTTACTACTTACAGGTTAATGAGAAAATGAGGCCAGAACATTCATATTGTGATGCAGCCGGGCTCGGTGGCTCAGCCTGTAATCCTGTGCCTTTGGGAGGCTGAGGTGAGTGGATTGCCTGAGCCCGCGGGTTCGAGACCCACCTGGGCAGCGAGACCTCATCTCTACAATAAATCAAAAAATCAGCCGGGCATGGTAGCGCATGCCTGTAATTCCAGCTACTCGGAAGGCTGAGGCAGAAGGATCACCAGAGCCCAGCAGATGAGGCTGTGGTAGCTGGGAGCAGCCACTGAATTCCAGTCTGGGTGACCGAGTGAGGCTCCAACTCAAAAAAAAAAAAAAATGTTGTGATGCATCTTCATAGTATCAAAACTTACAAGCAATAAGTGTAATTTGATTTTAGGCTAGGTAAATTTGTTTGTTTTAATGAACAGAATTGTTTACAAACTATTACCATTTCTTGTCCACACAATAAATTATGTTGCCATAAGTGTTAATCTATTCTATCTTACTCAAGATTGTAGGTATATGAGGACCATATACTATTGAGTAACTTATGGAAGGATGCTTCTAGTGATCCTTTTATTTATTTTGAGCTGGAGTCTCACTCTGTCACCCAGACTGGAGTACAGTGGCCGCTCCCAACCACTGCAGCCTTGACCTGATGGGCTCTGGTGATCCTTCCTCCTCAGCCTTCCAAGTAGCTGGAACTACAGCCACGTGCTACCATGCCCAGCTAATTTTCTTGATTTTATTGTAGAGATGAGGTCTCGCCAAATTGCCCAAGTGGGTCTCGAATAAGCGGGCTCAGGCAATCAACTCACTTCAGCCTCCCAAAGCACGGATTACAGGCTGAGCCACTGAGCCCAACTGTGATCCTTTTTTTATAGGTCATATTTTCTATTTTAAAGTTATGTGTCATTTTGATTATTGTAATAAAGATTATATAGGAGAATTATAAGAGCTAACTTTCTGAATTCTGACTATTGTAAATATTTGTATATCATGTTGGGTTTTGACTCTGAGGCTCGGGCTGGAAAATAGTGGGAAATCTATGGTCACTGCAGCCTGAACGTGATAGTATCAGGCCATCTTTCTCTTTTAGCCTCCTGAGTAGGCGGTGCCACAAATGTTTGCCATCATGCCCAGCCAACTACTGGATTCATTAAGACAAGGTCTCACCAATTTGCTCAGGCTGGTCTCAAAGCCCTAGAGTAAGGCAGTCTGCTGTACTTTGCCTCCCAAAGTGCTGGAATAATAGGTATGAGCCACCATGCCCAGTCTCTTTTGTTTCCTTTCTGGGCACTGTGTTGGAAGCACTAGTCCCCTCAAGTCATCTGCTTCTAACTTCTGTGGTGTGGGCTCAGGGCTCTGGAATATCTTCAAAATTTATATCTTGAAACCCATCCCTTTCCACTGTTTTGCCAGAAATACAATGATTCTTTGTAATTTCCTTGATTTACTCTGGAGAGACCAAATGCTCATACGGAAACATTAACATCACATGGTGTGTGAAACAGAATCTCACAATGCTTGCATTAATCACCCGGCAGCAGGAAGTGGTCCCAAAATTATTGACTGATATATTTTGTGTCATAGCTAACTTTGTGCAGCTATGAGCTAATACAGCATCTTTACATTTATTTACACATTTCCCAGCTGCTGATGGTGCCATGTATACCCTGTAAGTGCATAAATTATGTTTACCTTTGTACGATAGATTTGTATATATTTGATGATAGTATTGTCAAAATAGATAAGAATATACTTCTATCTGATGTCCTCATGACATTGTTAATGTATATTTCTAAACTATGGTTTTTCTGTGAGCTTCTTTTAAATGATCACAAATTGTCAAGAAAAATTCCAGTGTATTTGTTGAAAAAATGTGGACATATGGAGGTCAAACCCATGTTCTTCATGGACTAACAGTACAGTGAGAAAAATAGATTTGGAAATAAAAAGACAGTATAAGCTTGACTAACCATATTTGGAAAACAGCCAAACCAAAATAATTATAAATATAATAAATCAATAACATAAAATGCATGGGATAAATATAAGATAAGATCGAGCTGGTAACAGTGCTACTGAGTGGAAATATTGAGCACAATTTATATACTCAAAATGTCAAAGTCCAAGTGATAAAAAATACAATTACACTTCTACATAAAGAGTAACTTGAATGTAAAATAGGAAATGTTTCTGAAACATTTATGTAGTGGTTTGAGTAAAATATGTAAAAAAAAAGTCATATTCAAAGATTTGATGATTTACAAGTCTGTAAAATCATTAAAAACCACACATAAATTCCTAAATTTAGTCAAAACTTAGTCAATAAAGTGTGTCAAAAATAGAAAAATAAAACAGTATTAAAAGCATTATTGTCCAACTGCAAAATACTACAAAGGAGGAAAACACCTAAAAGCAGTGAGGGGCAAGGCATGGTGACTCAGGACTGTACTCCCAATAGTTTGGGTGGCCAAGGTGGTAGAATGTCTTGAGCCCAGGGGTTTGAGAGCAGCCCGGGCAACTCATATCCACTAAAAATAGCAAATAATTTGTTGGCTGAGGTGGTGCATGTTGTCCCCAAATACTCAGGAGCCTTAGGGGAAGAATTGCCTGAAACCATAGTTTGAGCCATAATCATGCCACTGAACTCCAGACTGGGTGGCACAGAGATGCCACTCAAAAAATGTGTATGTATATAAATTATAAATAGAAGTATATAAATGAATATAAACTAAAATTACAAACAAAACTACACTAAATGCACTAAGGGTATATCCAAAACTTGTATTTCCTTGGCAACAGGGAAACTAGTATTAACAGTGCTGATATGAAGTATTATTAAAGGTAGAATTGGATATATTTAAAGAATAGGAATAAAGAAATATTTTCCAGGTAAGATACCTGAGAGTTTTTGTTATCAATAGCAGCTTCTAAGAAGCATACTTCAAGGAAAAAAAAGTCATACTTTTGTATGAAGATATAATGGAAATAAAAGAGTAAGGGACGTAATGAGGGAGAATCGACTTATGGTGGACACTGAGTTACAGACACCGTGTTGATGGCAATGTTGAATTTTAAAATATTTAGATAGAATAAAAGTGTAGTTCCACCCATTTTTAAAAAATGTAACAGAATTATGTACTTCCTAAATGACTAATGAAAGAATCATCTAGTTTTTAGAACATTATCCATCACTGACAATATGTGATGAGTCTTCCATCGCATATAATATTGGTTACTCTTTTACTAGACCTCATTTGTAACTAAGGACTTATTGTGCATAGGACACTGACTCCAAGACTCTGAACAACAGTCCGAAGGGCTGGATTCTCTCTGCCCAATATGGGTGAGGAACATCTGGAAGAAGCAAATACACTGGAAGACAAAGTCTCTCTACATGTGTGAGCTTCAGTCTCCAGTGAGAAACAGCAAGGTCACCACTACTATTCCACCCTTGCGGCTTTGATTGTATAGTGCATTTGCATTTATGTCTTTTTCTACTTTTAAACTTTGTATTCCCTTGATTTCTCAATCTTTTAAAAAATTCACTATCACACTGCTTTACTTTCCTAGTGCTTATTATGTACAATATCTTCCTATTTTTTCAGATTTTTATGGATTTCCAATTTAAATGCTCTTTTGTGCAAAACAAAACTTTTCTCCAGAACAAAAATAGCTGCTGTCTATATCATCTTCAGGTTCAATTGATAAACTTAATGATACCATTTAAACTTTCTTTGCAAAATGTATTTTTATTACTTTTCATTTTGTACTCTTTTTCATGTGTTTCAGAAATATTATATACTACTTCCCTATCATTTGATGTTTTTTTTTTTTTTGAGTTGGAGTCTCACTCTGTCACCCAGATTGGAGTGCAGTGGCCACTCCTGGCCACTGCAGCCTCGACCCACTGGGCTTTGGTGATCCTTCCATCTCAGTCTACCAGGTAGCTGGAACTACAGGCACATGGCACCAAATCTGGTTACATTTATTTTTTTAAATTTATGGTAGGGAAAAGTTCTTGTCAAATTGTCCAGGTTGGTTTCAAGCCCCTGGCCTCAGGCAGTCTTCTTCTTTCCACTTGCCAAAGTGTTGGTATTACAGGTGAGAGCCACCATCCCTGGTTCAATCACTCAGACTCGAAATCCATCCATGGTTCTGTGAAGTGAAGAGTCTTGGCTTCTTTGTTTTCTTTTTTATTATTATTCACCCAGCTTGGGGTGCAGTGGCGCTCTTGTGGCCACTGCAGCCCTGATCTGCTGGTCTCAGGCAATTCTTCCACCTCAGCCTTCCACGTAGTTGGAACTACAGGCACATGCAACTATGCCTGGCTAATTTTGGTTTTATTGTAGAGATGAGGTCTCACCAAATTACCCAGGCTGGTCTCAAATTTGTGGGCTCCCAAAGAGTTGGAATTATAGGCATGAGCCACTAGTGGACCATTTTTACCACCCTAGTAAGTACTACTTATTCCATAAGTATTATTTTTATCAGCACATGCACTGTATCAACTGCATTTGTAGAAAATGGTGTGAGAGACTGGTCTCAGTGTCTCAGCCTGTATCCCAACACTTTGGGAGGTGAGTGGATTGCTTGAGCTTGTGGGTTTGAGAACAGTCCAGGCAATTTGGTGAGATCTCATCTCTCCAACAAATAAAAAATAGTCAGGTGTGGTAGCACGCCTCTAGTTCCGACTACTTGGAAGGCTGTGGTGGAAGGATCGCCTGAGTCCAGCAGGTCATGACTGTGGTGACCACAAGAGTGCCACTGAACTCCACTTTGGGTAACAGAGCGAGACCCTGACCCAAGAAAAAGAAAAGAAAATGGTGTCAGTACCCCACAATAAGTTGTAGGAAAAAAATGAAAAGAAAATCAAAGACTCTCATCTTTTCTTGTCAGATTAACTGAGATAAAGTCAAGCTCTGTCACTTGGCAGATTTTTTTTTTTTTTGATTTGGAGCCTCACTCTGTCGCCCAGACTGGAGTACAGTGGCTGCTCCCAGCCACCGCAGCCTTGACCTGCTGGGCTCCGCTGATACTTCCACCTCAGCCTTCCAAGTAGCCGGAATTATAGGCATGCGCTACCATGCCCGGCTGATTTTTTTTTTTGATTTATTATAGATATGAAGTTTCACTGGCCGGGCGGGTCTCGAACCCGTGGGCTCAGGCAATCCACTCACCTCAGCCTCCCAAAGGTGCGGGATTACAAGCTGAGCCACCAAGCCCGGCTTGGCAGATGTTTGACAAAATATTTCTCTTGGGCCAGAAGCACTGGCATCACTGGTGAGCTTGTTAGAAGTGCACAAAGTCAGAGCATGCACAGGTGCTCATGCCTGTTATTCCAGTACTTTAGGAAGCTGAGGCAGGAGGATAGAATGAGTTTGAGACCAGCCTAGAAAATATAGCCAGCCTTCATATCTACCCCAAATCAAAAAAATTAGCAGAATTAACTGCGGGTGAAAGGAGAGTGAAAAGGCTCTAATTTCTATGACAATGGGAATATCATGTAAGACAATTTTTAACACAGAAATATGTTATAATATATTCTTTGAATCTGAGGCAATTGAATGAAATAAGAGTCACTCATTCTGCCCATCTATAGGGAATCCCTAAATACAGATGCTCATATGTCAACCAAATATTGAATGAGAGCTAAAGGCTTTATCTCATTCCTGTCATTTATATAGTTTCATGTCAGTATGGATTAATATACGTCCAGCAAGTTGTATGTGACAGCAAAGGGGTTACCATGTTTTTCACATATGTAGTTTTTCTCCACTATGGATGATCATGTGTCCAGCAAATCCGTTGTGAGAGTGAATGGCTATGTCAAATTCTTCACAATTCTAGGGTTTTTCTCCAGTATCAACGGACTTATGTTCAGTAAAGACTTTATGAGAGCCAAAGACTTTGCCACATTCTTCACGTTTGTAGAGTTTCTCTCCAGTGTGGCTCCTCATATGTATAGCAAATCATTTGAGAACCAAAGGCTTTGCCACATCCATCAGGTTTGTAGGATTTTTCTCCACTATGGATGGTCTTGTGTCCAGCAAATCCTTTGAGTGTGAAAAGATTTGCCACACATTTCACATTTGTAGGGTTTCTCAACAGTATGGATCTTGACAGGTCAAGCAAGTAGTAAATGAGAGTGAAAGACTTTTAGACACATTTCACATTTGTAGGGTTTCTCTCCAGTATGGATGGTCATGTGTCCAGCAAACCCATCGCGAGAGTGAAAGGTTTTGCCATATTCTTTACACTTGTAGGATTTCTCCCCAATGTGGATGGTCTTATGTCCAGCAAATCCTTAATGAGAGTGAAAGGCTTTGCCACACTCTTCACATTAGTAGGGTTTCTCTCCTGTATGGACAGTCTTATGTCCAGCAAATCCTCCATGAGTACAAAACACTGTGCCACACTTTTCACATTCATAGGGTTTCTCAACAGTATGGATCTTGCCATGTTGAGCAAGTAGTGAATGAGAATGAAAGGCTTTTCCACATATTTCACATTTGTAGGGTTCTCTCCAGCACAGATTGTCTCCTGTCAAACAAATCCATTGTGAGACCAAAAGGCATTTCCATATTCTTCACACTCATGGTTTCTCCCTAGTATGCAACTTGATATGCAACTTAGTATGCAGCAAGCATTGACTAGGAGCAAAAGGCTTTGCCAAATTCTTCATATTTGTAGGGTTTCTCCCCATTATGCATGGTCTTATGTCTAGCAAATCCTACATGAGAGTGAAAGGCTTTGCCACATTCTTAACATTTGTAGGGTTTCTCTCCAGTATGGATCAATGTATGTCGAGTAAGGTTTGAATGAGAGTGAAACTCTTTGCCACATTCTTCACATTTGTAGGGTTTCTGCCCATTATGGATCATTGTATGTTGGGAAAGGTTTGAATAACAGTTAAAGTCTTTGCCACATTCTGCACATTTGTAGGGTTTCTCTCCAATATGGATCACCGTATGTCGAGTAAGGTGTGAACGAGTGTGAAAGTCTTTACTACATTCTTCACATTTGTAGGGTTTATTTCCAGTATGGATCACCATATGTTGAGTAAGGCCTGGATGAGTGTGAAAGGCTTTGCTACATTCTTCACATTTGTAGGGTTTCTCTCCAGTATGGATGACCGTATGTCGAGTAAGGTCTGAACGAGAGCGAAAGTCTTTGCTACATTCTTCACATTTGTAGGGTTTCTCTCCAGTATGGATGACCGTATGTCGAGTAAGGCCTGAACGAGAGCGAAAGTCTTTGCCACATTCTGCACATTTGTAGGGTTTCTCTCCAGTATGGATCACCGTATGTCGAGTAAGGTGTGAACGAGTGTGAAAGGCTTTGCCACATTCTGCACATTTGTAGGGTTTCTGCCCATTATGGATCATTGTATGTCGGGAAAGGTTTGAATAACAGTTAAAGTCTTTGCCACATTCTGCACATTTGTAGGGTTTCTCTCCAGTATGGATCATAGTATGTCGAGTAAGGACTGAACGAGAGTGAAAGGCTTTGCCACATTCTGCACATTTATAGGGTTTCTCTCCAGTATGGATCACCGTATGTTGAGTAAGGTGTGAATGAGTGCGAAAGTCTTTACCACATTCTTCACATTTGTAGGGTTTCTCTCCAGTATGGATCATCATATGTCGAGTAAGGTGTGAATGAGTGTCAAAGGCTTTGCTACATTCTTCACATTTGTAGGGTTTCTCTCCAGTATGGATGACCGTATGTCGAGTAAGGCCTGAATGAGAGCGAAAGTTTTTGCCACATTCTGCACATTTGTAGGGTTTCTCTCCAGTATGGAACACTGTATGTTGAGTAAGATGTGAACGAAAGTGAAAGGCTTTGCCACATTCTGCACATTTGCAGGGTTTCTCTCCAGTATTGGATCTTTGATATTGAATATTATTTGAGTACTGATGAAAGGGTTTGTCACATACTTGACATTTGTAGGGTTTAGGTGCAGCATGGATTCTCTGATTGTGACTAAGATGTGAATACAAAGTAAAGGCTTTATCACATTCTTCACATTTATAGAGTTCCTCTCTACAATGAATTTTCTGATGGTGTGAATGACATGAGTAATAGCTAAGGGCTTTGCCACCTTTTTCACTTTTGAAGGCTCTCATTCCCCTATGGTTTCTTTCATATCTATTTAGACAGGATGATTTCTTAAACACTTTCCTACATATATTGTGTATATTTCCTCCACTATTTTTTTGATGTTGACTACATTTTGAGAACCGGTTAAACATTTTGCTATATTCATGTTTGAAAGTCATTTCACAAATATGGATACTCTGGTGGACAACAAATTTGGAGTGATGTTGAAAGACTTTCCCACTCTTGTTACACTTGTAATGGTTATTTGCAACTGAGCATTCTATCTGCCCTTCACTCTCTTGCACACTTTCCCAAGATTTTTGTAAGCATAAGTTCTTAAGGACATAGTTACCATATTTTCCCATTGGCACTTTTGCAAGTGAGTCTTTTCTACTCTCTTCTGGCAAAAGGCCTTCAGTGTAATGAGAAGTCATAGCTGAAAATCATGAAAATAAAAATTTATTCCACATGCTAGACTCAGGTGAATATCCTTTAAAAATAAAACATAATATTATACCATGCTAAGGACATAAGTATGATGGCAAGTACAAATCACAAGTTTCCACTCCATCATAAATATATGTACTTAAGAAAATACTTACCCCATTGCCTCTATGAGAACTCAAAAAACAGCTAAGACTTGGCAGAATCCCCAATGAGCACAATGTTAAAACAAGCTACATGAAGAGGAAGTTTAGTAATTTTGCCACCATAATCTCTCTTCCTTCAAGATACAGTATGATGCAATCAGATGAGACATTCTAACTCTTGATTTCTTCCTCAGGGAATAAACAGAAGAGTAGAGCATGAGTCCACACTTCTGTCATTTGGGGGCTTTACCCAAAGGCTGGTTTCTGTCCCAATTTTCAGAGAAGACCTCATAAGAACAGGAATGAGAGTCTCCTGGAATGTCTAACTTAGTGATTGGTGTCAATTAATCTAGACAAAGCAACTTCACAAACATTATGATGTGTATATCTTTGAATTTCAAATATCCCAATTCAAACAAAGTAATGGCAATGCATAGAAAGGATCAGGATAAATGACTCACTTAAAGGCAGATCAATAATTTGTGGCACTGCAAATAAAAAAGTCTGAGAAATTTTCAAATGATATGTAGAAAAATAGGAAAACAAACAACTTTATTGAACTCAAACTAGGATAAACACAAACATACACTCAGACAAGCTATTATCAAAGTTTTGTGCTGTTATCCCAGTACTGAGGAGACAGAAGGGGAGTGATCACCTGAGCCAAGAAGCTTCAAAACATGGAATAATAGATGTCCCTTTGGAACAGCAAGAGAAAGAACCCCAGGCTTCTAAGAAACCATTTTCATTAGAACAGACCACCTTCCCAAACCACATCTCAAGTTCTGAATCCTCAACCCGTGTCATCTGCTTCATTCACTCCCACTTACCAGGAAGTTTGGCTAATGTGCCGTGTCTCTTCACATCCCAGGGCTCTTTCCTTTGCTCCAGACACATGATGAGGTCTGGCTTAGAGACAGCAAGTCCTTTTTAATCAGAAAAAAGTAACATGACTCTTGCTGGGGTTCTTCAATTACAAACCTAGTATTGTGCTCAGTAGAGAACACATTACAAAAGATTCTAGAAAATTTTCCCAAAATATTATTTCACAATAAAACCTTTAGAACATTTAGATAGAACTTTCAATTTATGGGTTTCTTTTTATTTTAAGTTGGAGTCTCACTCTGTCACCCAGGCTGGAGTGCAGTGGAAAGCTCATGGACACCCCAGTGCTCACCTGTTGAGCTCAGTTAATTATTCTCCCTCAGTCTACCAAGTAACCAGAATTACAGGCATGTTACCACTTCCAGAAAATTTTTTGGTTTCATGTAGAGATGGGGTCTTGCCAAGTTGCCCAGTCTGTTCTTGAACACATGGGCTCTGGTAGTTCCCTCAACTCAGCCTCCTCAACTGCTGGCATTACATGGGTGAGCCACCATGCTTGGCCTTAAATTTGTGAGGTTTTTTTGGGGGGGGTTGGAGTCTCACTCTGTCACCCAGACTGGAGTGCAGTGGCCCCTTCTGGCCACTGCAGCCTCGACCTGCTGGGCTCCAGAGATCTTTCCTCCTCAGCCTTCCAAGTAGCTGGAACTACGAGTACATGCTACCACCCCCGGCTAATTTTTGATTTATTGTAGAGATGAGGTCTTGTCAAGTTGCCCAGGTGGGTCTTGAACCCACATGGTCAGGCAATCCACTCACATCACCCTTCCAAAGCACTGGGAGCAATTGGAATGAGATGTGGACAATGATATCTATGCCACTAAATTACTGAACTTACCAATAATACAGCTGGAAGGACACTGGTCGATTCAAAATAGAGAAGGCTTCATGTCAAAATGAAACATCATTAATTTCTTCATTTCTATGTTAACATATTACCAACTTTTCTTTGACAGTAAGAATCTGAAACTCATTCATGCAAACAGAAATTCCCCAGAAATCATTCTACAAAGGAAGGACATAAAATCCTTAGTAAGAAATAGGAATTGTGTTTTCAAAGTTTCCTCACCTAGAAAAACCAGGTTTCTATGGTTCTCTAACATCACAGTCCTGTACAATATTCGCTGAGGGGAGTCTAGGCATTCCCATTCCTCTGGAGAGAATTCTATGACCACATCCTTGAATGACAACAGCCTCTGAAAACAACAAAAACACATATTTACCAAGTCATCATGTCCTCTAGGTAAAGCAAGAGTGAAGAGAACAGGGTCCAGCTGACATGACAACTATTAGTAAGCAATAAGAAAATTTGTAATACAGAATTATCCTCTAACACATTGTATAAGAAAAAAGGATGAAATAAAATTCACTTAGCCCGTGTAGACACTCTATTTTTGTGAGTGATACAGCATAAACTTGGACACCAACACAGGCATGTACATTTTTAATTGCTATGTTTACATTACACAGAATATGCTATATATACTGCTCAGATGAAAAATTCCTAGTAAATTGGAACGTCTTTGTCAAGTTTCAATGTTTACAGTAATGAATTGAATATTTTTTTTGAGTTGGAGTCTCACTCTCTCACCCAGACTGGAGTGCAGTGGCCACTCCCCACCACCACAGCCTCAATCTCCTGGGCTCTGGTGATCCTTCCACCTCTGACTTTCAAGTAGCTGGAACTACAGGCGCACATTACCATGCCCAGCTAGAATATCTTTTTCAAATGCAAATTCTGATTAAGAATACATGGATTTAAGCTGAGGTTCTGCGCTTTTTTTTTAGTTGTTGTTTCTCATTCTTATCCATGCTAGAGTGCCATGACATAATCACAGCTTATTGTAGCCTCCATCTTCTTGCCTGAAAGAATGCATCCTCCATAGCATCCCAAGTAGTTGGGAAAAATTGGTATCAGATGTCGAGGCACACAGGTGGAACACAACATCCATGCTGAGCTATTTTAGCCAAAATTTATAGTAACATTACTTTTGGAGGTGGAGTCTCACTCTTGTCCCCCTGGCCAGAGTGCAGTGGTATGCTCATGGCCACTGCAGCCTCAATCTGCTGGACTTAGGCAATCCTTCTGCTTTAGTCTTCCAATTATTTAGAACTACAGGCACATACATCCATGCCTGGCTAGTTTTTGTAATTTACTGTAGAGACGAGATCTCACCAAATGCTCAAACTCCCCTCAAAACACAGGCTCAGGCAATTTTGTTGCCTCAGTCTCCCAAAGTGCTGGGACTACAGGCTGAGTTGCCACACCCTTCCAATATAGTAATCTATCATCTCAATTTAATAACAAGGAAACGTGTTAGGCAGAAATCAGCCTACAGGTATTTCCCATGGCATGTAATCTCTGAAAGTGTATTTATATACTTAGTTTTTGGCATCCTAGAGAGCAAGTCTCTTCTAATTATTCTTTACTCAGACCTTCCTGAGTTATTTTGGGTAGTAACTGTCATCCTGTTTAAACATACATTTTATTAACTGTGTACTGCCGAGAACTGATGGAGCATCTAGACAGAAATTTAGCAGTACAAGTTCTGGCTAGGAGCAGAGGCTCATGCCTATAATCCCAGCACTTTGGGAGGCTGTCGCAAGAGAATTTCCTGAACCTTGGGTGTGAAACCAGCCTGGGCAACTTGGCAAGACCTCTTCTCTACAATAAATCAAAAAATTAACTAGGTTGTGGTGGCCATGAGTGTGCCAGTGCACTTCATTCTGGGTCATAGAGGGAGACTACAATTTAAAAACAAAAAAAAAAGGTTCAGGCTGAGGTGAGTGGATTGCCTGAGACTACAGGTTCGAGACCTGCCTGGACAACTTGGCGAGACTTCATCTCTATAATAAATCAAAAAAATTAGCCAGCGGTGGTAATGCACAACTGTAGTTCCAGCTACTTGGAAGGCTGAGGTGGAAGGATCGCCAGAGCCCAACAGGTCGAGGTTGCAGTGGCCGGAAATGGCCACTGCACTCCAGTCTGGGTGACAGAGTGAGACTCCAACTCAAAAAAAAGATTTCTATTCTTCATTAGGATCTGAGGATCTACCCAATCTCCAATGGGATTCTTGGTTACCATGCCTTCCCATGATCCCAGTAACAAGGGAACATTTTTAATACTGCAGTCATACATTCTTGGAGAGAATATTTAATGACAACTAAGCAGTTTGGTTGAGGACAACAGAAGATGCTATGTAGGGAGCAGTGTCCGACAGAACCACTGAATATCACAGGAAGAACAAAAATAGTTGAAACAAGATCATTAGGCATGACCATCACAAGGAGAGCAAGTTTTACACACATGGCAATCCCTCTGATTTGGGACACATTTACCGGAGAAGCAGTCATTTTTTACTTTTTCCCCCTACTTTTCTGGGATTTCTTCTCAGGTGAGATTATCTAATCAAGTCGCACCTACACTTAGAAAATATGCCTTTATATATTTCAAAATTAAATGGAATGCATTTATTTTTTGTCAGAGTCTAACAACCCTCTTGGGAGCCCCTCACTTGCTCTCCTGTTTGCCTCAGATTCTCTTTGATTTGTTGATTCTTCCACAATCTCCCTGAGGTGGGTCTACTTTGTCCTTTGGGATAGTTTTCCTTCTTTACAAATGCAAGATAATTCAAAGGACAAACATCAATTCTGCCTTTGCGCCTCAAGAACAGTGATGTGTCTAAAAGTGCACAGAAATCAGTCGCCAAACTAAAATAAATTTTTTGAGAGTTGCTAATTTAATAATATAAAATTTAGACCTAATCAATCCAAAATGGGACAATCGACTCTCAAAATTCAACATAGCTCCATTTTAGACCGGGGACGGGGGTCTCTAGCCTCTTTGTGTGTTTGCATGCAGCTAAAATAATTTTGAAATGCTAATAAGATAAGGTTGTCCCCAATATGTAGCTGTCTAGATGAACTCTGGGAAAGTGGGAGTATGTGCAGTAACTGTTTTGTTAAATAAAGGAACAAGGAGACTGTGAACCAAGGACAAAGAGAATTCACCACTTTCCAGAACTACTCCCATCGCCCAGATGTCTGCAAGTCTAAGCCACTTCTTGATCTTAGCCCTTCTGTCCCAAAGCCTGGGTAAAAATTTTAAAAAGCACACATGACCCAGGAGGGGCCTTTATGACGTTATCCCCTCATTTCCTTGGTTTTAATGGAACTACTAAATAAATTCACAACCCCTGCTCCAACCCCTTTTGTCAGAACCGAACTTGGGCCTGGTGACACAAATGTCCAATGACACTAATGACATACCCTGGAGATTTCCACCTAGATAACTCAGATAAGGCCACTGCACAACTGTCACCCAACAGCACTTGCCCAACCCGGCTTCCCCTTGCCCCTTCTCAAGGCCTCATCCCAGGCCCTCTAGTATCCCC
The DNA here is from genome assembly GCF_000164805.1 of Carlito syrichta. Lineage (NCBI taxonomy): Eukaryota > Metazoa > Chordata > Mammalia > Primates > Tarsiidae > Carlito > Carlito syrichta. The sequence continues at coordinate 528,088 of NW_007260552.1, read as the reverse complement.
ACACCATGAGTCCTGGCTGGGGTTTTTGGACTCAAGAACCGCTGTTGGCCAAGAGGCCTCCTTAACGTTGTGATGGAGCCACCGTTTAACTCTGGGGAGGAGAGAGGGAGTGGGCCAGGATCATAGCCTCCCCTTCCCCCAACCATCCCCCCACGCAGGTCGGATCCTCTCCACGACCCTTGCCGGATCCACACACTTGGAGGTGGTGAGCTGCAGGGAGAGTTCTTAGCAGTCAATGATGCTACAGGGTCAAGACCACGGTGTCGCGGCCCATGCCCACCTACAACTGAGGGGATGGGGCTGAGCTGGCGGGGACGGGTCCAGGCATGGAAGTGACAAAGAGGCAGTCCCTAAAGAGCCGGGTCATCCGGGTCCATCCCCACTCCCCCTCTCAGGAAACCTCCCCGCACACTCACCACCTCCCGCCTTCCAAGGTCTCAGTGTCCACCCCATGAATCTCCCAGGACCTGCATGTCACAGGGCAACACAGGCTAAAATGAACATATGTAAGACTGATGATGGAAACTAAGGCCTGGTAAGAGCCTGGAAGCTGCTCCCTCACTTCCGGCTCCTGTCTGATTGGTCAGATCAAACCCCAGCATCTGTTGACTGGATAAAACTCCAGGGCATCTGGTCTTGAGTGACAAGACACGTGATCAGACGCGGGTAGCATGAGACAAGAAAATGCTGACATTTCTCCCAGCTCTGGAACATGGTACGGAGGTGTGAGGTTGAGGGCCCCTTACAGGGCTTTCTGGGATCACTGGCATCTACATGGCTCCCAGTGGGTGGGTTGTGGAGCTGTAGGACTACAATCCCAGTGTGTCCCAGGAAGAGGCGGTGTCAACCTACAGTCCAGCAACCCACCAACCCACCAAGCAGGAGCGACAAAAACTCCTGTCATACCCTGAAGGGACCCACAAGCCTCCTCCCCCCACCCTTCTTCCCAGACTCCAGGGCAAGGAGAAATCTAAGGCATTTTTGCCTATGGAATCCTTATCATTTTGCACCTCCTGTCAGTCAAGAACAGAAGGGCGGGGCCCCAAGGTTTTTCCAATCAATGGATGCTGAGGTCTGAACTGGTCCATCAGATGGGAGCTGGAAGTGAGAGGGTGGCTTTTGGGACTTTCTCTCCTGTGCCTACACACAGAATTGGGTCGTCCATTCTGCAGTATCCTGTACTCTGGCAACCACATGTGTCTTCATTTCAACCTCTGTCACCATGTGATCTGCAGGATGTGCAAGCCCTTGTTTAGGCTGCTGGGACATCTAGAAGCTGGGAGAAGGTGAGTATGCCGGGGGTCGCTAGAGGGGAAGTGGATGGACTCAAATGACCTGGCTATGGCAGGACCAGCCTCCCCTCAGCAGACAGTGAACACGTCCCCACTGGCAGCTATTCCTGGTGCCCTCAGTGTAGTTGAGGCTAGGCCGGGATCCTGAGGACTTGTCCCAATCGTGACCTCACTAGCTAAGCCCTCTGTGAACAGCCCCTCTTTCCATGTGTTTGGAACCCAAAAGATTGGAGGGAGGGTGTGGGGTACTGTTCCCCATCCCTCCCTTTTCTTCCCCAAGGTTACAGCACAACGTTGAGGAAAAATTCCTCTTTTTATAGCTGTGGAAATACATTATGCCAGAAAGTGTGATAGATTAATTGTTCAGTTTCACAGGTGTATGAAAGCATCCATTACATTTGTTTTTTGAGTCAATCTCACTCTGTCACCCAGGCAGGAGTGCAGTGGCACACACACGGCCAACCCAGAATCAACCTGCTGGGTTCTAGCAATCCTTCCCCCTCAGTCTTTCAAGTAGCTAGAACTACAGGCATTCACTACCACACCCAGCTAAGTTTATTTATTTGTTGCAGAGAGGAGGTCTCGCCAGGGTGCCTGACTGGTCTTGAACATGTGGGCTCAGATGATCCACTCGCCATGGCCTCTTGAGCCTAGCCAATAATACTTTCAACAAATTATTTTTAAATGCTGAGTTTAGTAATAGGAATATAACTCTCCATGGATCAAGAATGAATTTAGCCATATGGATTGGCTCCAGTTTCCCGGTACTTGGGTAAATAATGAGGAGTAGGTCTGGAGAAACACACTGGTAGGTAACAGGTTTACCACCATATTACAAGGTCACTAAAGAAAACAGATCAAGTGGTCAATGTCCCTACCCCCAGAAACTTCCAACTGTTGTAAAAGGGTAAATGGTGTTGAATCAGCACCATATAGTCAGTACAAAAAAGGGAGGTGTCCATGGTACCTTGCGGGGAACCAGCCTTGGAGGCCCACCAGATTGACAGGGTCCTGGTGACCTCAGGCTGCAGGGTGAGTCCGGGAAGCTGAGGCCCTGCTGTCTTTTGCCTTTGTTGTTATGGCCAAAGAATTCCATGCAGTTGTGGAAAAAGAAAACACCACGTTTATGTGAAATACTTTCAGCTACTAGAAACTCATTGTCCATCTTTCCACTTCCCACTATGTTGTTTGACCTGTCTTTTTTGCCCATGTGATGACTCTGAGGCATGTTTAAAGGGCTTTCTTTTGCTTGGTCTTGGGTTACAGATCTTGTTTTTAGGGTTAGGATTTGTGACTAATAGCTGGTATGAAGAGGTTTCTGATTTTGTTTAAGCAAAGAATTGTTTTGAATATTTTATTATTTGTAGTTGTAGTTATGATGTTTGGACGTAAGATTCTATAGTCATAAGATTTAAGTGAAAGTTTATATTAAGGTATATGTAGGGAAGCCGGGCTCGGTGGCTCAGCCTGTAATCCCGTGCCTTTGGGAGGCTGAGGTGAGTGGATTGCCTGAGCCCGTGGGTTCGAGACCCGCCTGGGCAGCGAGACCTCATCTCTACAATAAATAAAAAAATCAGCCGGGCGTGGTAGTATGTGCCTGTAATTCCGGCTACTCGGAAGGCTGAGGCGGAAGGATCGCCGGAGCCCAGCGGGTCGAGGCTGCAGTGGCCGGGAGCGGCCACTGCACTCCAGTCTGGGCGACAGAGTGAGACTCCGACTCAAAAAAAAAAAAAAAAAAAAAAAAAAAAAGGTATATGTAGGTGATTTATAAGCTTGTTTTTTAGGGTTTGGGATACATATTAAAGTTTTAATATATAAAAGTTAAAGGGTTTAGATGTAAAATTTAAGTGAGTAAAACAGGTTTTATCTAACAACCAAAACTACCTTGAGGTCTGAATAACATCACTAGAAGTTTCTTCTAAACTGTTTTTTCCTTAGAAATAGGATGTTCCAGATAGGAAAATAAAAGAATTTGAACAAGAGGAAACAACCAAGGGGCTTAAAAGACCAGAGAGTTTTTAAGAAAAAACTCCTTGTCCATGAAAAAAGGAACATCTGTGTAGGCACTTCTGGAAGATCTCCAGGTACACATTCTTCCGCCAGATGGAAGTATTCTACATGTAAGATGCTCCAAAACCTTGGGCCAGAAACTGCTTTTCTGGCCCCCAGAGACTTTATTATAAAAAGATGTGTTTTCCTAGATAGCTTGAATATAGAAAGTTAACTTTATAAAGAGTTAGATTTATTAAAAAGGTTATACTATATATTAGTTAATTTGGGATATAAGTTTTGTTTTAAGTAGAGTTGTTTAATGACAAACTTTATAATTTTAAGATTTTATATTAACGGGTTACGGAGACTGTTTTTACAGGGTAACATCATTGTGTCGGGATAATGTTGTTTTGGGTGGAAATAATCTCTGTCCTTAGAGAAAACATTAGCCAAACACGGAGAAAAATACTTAAACTTAAGCATCCTTTTAACATCACAAAAAATCCATGTAATTTGTTGTAAGTGATTTGTTTTGTAAGGATGATTTTAACTTGCTCTCTGGCAGTAATTTGCAGAAATTATTTCCCTTGTAGAGACAAATATAAGCACACTACTAACTTGCAATAAATGGCTTCTGCTCAAATCTAAACAGTTGCCTAAGCCTTTCTCTCTCTCTCTCTTTCTCACAATCACCAATGCCGTCTCAGCCTTTGGGGTACCCTGAACCCGGCAGGAGCTGGACTCCCACAGTACCTGACTTTTTGTTGTGAGTTCTGATGTTACTGCTTAAGACAGCATTCACAGACAGAATTGTTGCTGTTTCTTATTATATCTATTTGTTTGTCATTGTTAAAAATAACCATATAGGTTTTCTTTGTTGTTTTTTTCTGTTGTGCAGTGGGACACTCATGGCCACTGCAGCCTTGACCTGCTGGCCACAAGCAATACTTCCACATCAAACTTCAGGCATGTGCCATCATGCCCAGCTAATTGCTCAATTCATTTCTGAAATGAAGTCTTGACAAGTTGCCCAGGATCACCTCATCTCCCAAACTACTGGAATTATAGGCGTGAGCCATGGCACCCAGCTATCCCCCATGTGATCCTAACATGGCAATATTGTCAAGCTGAGGATTGCCAGATATGTTCGTGAAAAGTTGAATTCAGAAGGGAGGTCACCTGTCCTGCTCTGCTTGGGTGTGGTCAGACAGGTAAGTCAGTAGGGTCATATATTCATTGCTGTAGCAGAAATTGCCAGTGTTTCTGGCAAGGGAGGGCACTTGTGGGAAGGAAAGAATAAACTCACACTTTGCACTCCTTGCAGGGGCTCACTGTTTTTGAATCTGTCTCCTGTGAAAAAGACAGAGAAAGATAGACTTTATTGCCCTTTCTGGACCCTCCTGCCTGTGGGTGTGGTGGTAGCAGGGAAATGACTGTGCTTATGCAAAAGTTGTAAACTGGCTGCACATCATAGCTTATGCCAGTAATCCTATCACTTACAGAGGCTGAGGTGAGAGGATTACTTGAGGCCAGGATTTTGAAACCAACCTCTACAACTTAGCATATTCATGTCACTATAAAAATAACTAAAGAAAAATTAGTCAGGAGTATTAGCAAAGACCTATAGTTCCACCTACTTTGGGGGTTGAGAATTGTAGGTGGAAGAATTATAGGAGCCCAGCAGGTTGAGACTGCAGTGGCCATGAGCGGCCACTGCACTCCAGTCTGGGTGACAGAGTAAGACTCGAACTCAAAAAAGTAAATAAATTAAAATTAAAAAATAAAATAAAATAAAAAAGATTTCACATGATGCTCCATCAGCTCCATGGAGAAACAGGATGGCAGTTACTGCCCAGAACAACACAAAAATGACTAAATAAGGAATTATTACAAGAGAGTTGCTCTTTAGGATGCTAAAAACAATATAAATAGTTTTTGAGATTACATACCATGGGAGATACCTGTAGAGGGATTTCTGCCTAGGACACATTTCTTTATTATTAGATTGATGTTAAAATATACTATTTTGGGGCTTATAGAGCTCAGCATGGATGTTGTGTTGCACTGGCACCTGTGTGCATTGGTACCTGATACCAATTTGTCCCAGCATCCTTCAGGCCAGGAGATTGCGGCTTCAGTGAGCTGTGAATATGCCACTGCACCCCTGCATGTGTAAGAGAATGAGACCCCCAACAGAAAAAAACAGTGCTGAAGCTCAGGCGAATTCCAAATCTGAATCAGAATTTGCATTTTAAAAAGATATTCAGTTAATTCTGTACACATTAAAACTTGAGGACTTTCCAACCTACTGTAAATTTTCACTCTGAGCAGTATATGCAACTTATTTGTGTTATGTAAATATAGCACTCAAAATTGTACATGCATGTGTTGATGCCCAAATTTATGCTGTATCATTCACAAAAAGAGTGTATACACTGGCAGAGTGGATTTCATTTCATTCTTTTTTCTCAGACTCAATGTATTAGAGAACATTTTTGTGTTACAAATTTTCTAATTGCATAATTCTAGTTGTCAACCGGATCCTGGCTAATTTTTTTGATTTATTGTAGAAACGAGGTCTTGCCAAGTTGCCTGGGCCAGTCTCATACTCGTGGGTTTCATCTTTTCACCTCAGCATCCCAAAGTGCTGGGATTATAGGCATGGGCCACTGCACCCAACCATAAATATTTAATTTTTTCCAGACATCTATCTATATCTTGCCTGAAATTTAAAAAAAACTTTTCAAACTGTATTGATAAAATACATTTTACAGTGAATAACTGGTGGTAAAATAAGTGGATTCATTTTTTGTTGAAGGCTATAAAACCAGGCAGAAGAGGAACTGACACAGAGACAAGCCTGAATCAAGTGTCAAGTCAGGCCATCCTATGACTTGGGATGTCCTCTTTGCTAACTGGAGTGCCTGGTGACTACACTATCAGGAGACACTGAACTTGCTCTCCCGTGTGCCTGAGAGGCTTCATGTGGGTTCTTACACCTTCTCACTAGGTGAGATATTTTATAATTTGGGATTTTTTTATTCCTTTCACAAGTGAAACTTAATCCAGAATGAAAGTAGGGACTCCAAGAAACAGAATAAACTTAGTTTACATTTTGCCTCAGTATCACCATTTTTCCTTAGACTGACATGCTTTGAATCAAGCATAGGTTAGAAATAGTTAATTTCCAATAAGCAGGTTTTAGAAGGCATTAAGACATTTTAAGATTACATTTTTCTGCAGGCCAAGAGGCAGCCTACCTCATTCCCCTCAACAGATCTCCATCAGATGCAAAACCAGAGCAACCCAACAACCCAAGGTTGTTTCAACTCAAGGTTTACATACTAATCTCTATGAAACGTTCAGGTTCCTTGTCAAGGAGGATTCAAAGATCACCTCTTGGCTGGCTGAAGCCATAGAAATTATAATAAGACCACTTTTTGGTCAAGAAGTTTGTGGATTTCAAACATCTCACAAGTCTCTTGTTAGAAAACCCCTTTCCCTTGACTCCTACCATGTAGCCCATAACCTGAGGGCATGACATGCTAATGCTTGGAAACCAGCAAAATATAAAACTCATGTGGCTACAGTTTACATCATGTAACCATGAAATGTCAAAATAAGGCAGGGTAGCTAACACAGGTAAGACATAGATAAATTTCCCATAGGCTGCTTTTAGGAAGCTTTCAGATATTTTACTGTAGACTAATTTGGTCACCTTTCCAACTTTTTGGCAAATCTAAAGAAAAACTCATAATATGTAAGACTAGGACAGCTCCATAATCTTTCAGGACAAGTGCAGTGTCTCACACCCATGATCCCAGCACTTTGGGAGGAGATGATGACAGGATTTCCCGAGCATATAGTTTCCAAAACAACTGCAGCCACTTGGTGAGCCCTCATCTCTCCAATAAATAAAAAAAAAATGGTGAGGCATGGTGGTGCACACTTGTGGTTCCAGCTACTTGGAAGGCAGAAGTGGTAGGTCCACAAGTAGGTTGAGGCGGCATTGGCCATGAGTGTGCCATTGCTCTACAGCCAGGGGAAACAGTGAGACTCATACTAAAAAAAAAAAAAAAAAAAAGCCAGGCTCTGTAACTCAAGCTACAATCCCAGCACTTTGGGAGGCCAAGACAAGAGGATTGAGTGAAACTGAGGGTTCGAGGCAAGCCCAGACAACTTGGTGAGACCTCCTCTCTACAAGAAATAAAAAATTAGCCAGGTGTGGTAGCACATGTCTGTAGTTCACATAACACAGGAAGTGGCACCAAATTTTTGATTAATACATTATGTGAGCCAAACTTGGTGGCTCAGCCTGTAATCCTGTGCTTTGGGAGGCTGATGTGAGTGGATTTCCTGAGCCTGCAGATTTCAGACCCACCTGGGCAACTTAGCAAGATGTCATCTCTACAATAAATCAAAAATCAGCCAGGCATGCCTGTAGTTCCAGCTACTTGGCAGGCTGAGGTGTAAGGATTGCCGGAGCCCAACAGGTCGAGGCTGCAGTGGCTGGGAGCGGCCACTGCACTCCAGTCTGGGTGACAGAGTGAGACTCCAACTCAAAAAAAAAAATACAACCAAGTCTCGAACCCACGGACTCAGGCAATCCACTCACCTCAGTCTCCCAAAGTGTAGGATTGCAGGCTGAGCCACCAAGCCCAGCAAATTACATGTATTTTATGAGTCTAAATATCCATAACCCAGGCAGGCATGAAGTATCTCCACAGAGCTTATCACCATCTTGACCTCCTGAGCTCATCAGGTTCTTTCTTCTCAGGCTCCCAAGAATCTGAAACTACAGGCATGCGCAACCACTCTTGGCTAAACTGTATCAACTTTTATAGCTACATGAATGTGCTATGTTGTCCAGGTTAGCCTCAAATTTCTGGGCTCAAGCAATCCTTTCCCCTCTCTCGCTCTCCCTCCACTGACCTGGACAAACACCCAAAAAGTACACAAAACCCAAGAGGGGTCTTGGCCCCTCATCTTCTTGGTTTTAATGGTACTCTAAGTAAAGTCACAGCCCTTTTTCCAACTCCTCATCTTGACTTTTGCTGTCCCACCAGGCAGAACCAAGTTTGGACCTGGTGACAAAGTGCCAATGATCCTTGAAAGGACAGGCGTAGAGTGGGAAGTCATTTTTTATCTTGTTCTGAAACCCCAATGCAATTATGAGAAAGCAGAAGCTATGCTTTTGGAGAAATGCACGCTTTAGGTATAAATAACTTTATCGACTTTGTCTTTTCAGAAAAAGACTTCCATGTATCTGAGGGATCTCATGGTGGCAATCAAGTTTACCTAGAGTAAAGGGAATTTACAAGGCCTAAGACATCATGCATTGGGCAAGGACTGTAAAAGGCATGAAACCTGTAATTACAAAAGTTATAACCACTCAGAAGGAGAGCAGGTGGGGATTTGATATTCCAATAAATTGGGCACTATCTACAGGGAAGCCAAGGATCCCCCAAAGCTACTCAGTGGAAATACCTAGGAGATAAGGGGAGGTGCACCCTCCACTAGCTCTAATTAATGTCATTTGGGAAGGTGTGGGAGAATTATAATCCTTGTCACGCCCTGGACTATGGAAATATGGACAGAAATTAATGTGTCTCTGTGTCACAGGATCAAGACATCCACAGGTGGTCAACAAGGAAGTCACAGCAGTCACATGCAACACCTCCAAGAAAAGGATTTAAGCCAGGACTCTGGGGGGCTACAAGACCACACTCACCTAGAGTGGTCCTGGCCCTGTCCCTCTCTCCTCCTAGAAGGTAAACGGATGTTCCAACACAGGGTGGAGGGTGAATTTTCTTAAATAAATTTTTTCTTCTCTCACCTCTGTGTGTTGCAATTCTTTGCAACATACTCGGATCTCTGGGTTCCAAGCGCGAACCTCCGGCTTGCCAGCCCCGGCGGTGCTGCGCCCCTT
>NW_007260552.1:488305-518855 GCF_000164805.1 Carlito syrichta | reverse complement strand
CCCCTTACTCCATCCATTTTCCTTCACCCTGTCCGGTACCCTAACAATCCTGATGACTTGGTCTAGAGATTTCGACCTAGGTATTCCAGATCAGGAGACTGTGAGGCTGTCCCGCACCGGTACCTGCCCATGGCCGCCTTCCCCCGCCTCTTCTGCAAGCCTTTACTTCCAGGCCCTCAGGAGGTCCAAGACCACAAGACCTGACTGGGACTTAGAGATTCACGATCCGCTGTTGGCCCATGGGAACTCCTTAACACTGCTGGAGCATCCGTTTACCTTCTAGGAAGAGAGAGGGACAGGGCCAGGACCACAGCCCCTTCCCACAATAGCCCCCATGGCGGTCAGATCCCCCATGACACTCCTGGGTCCCACACATACGCAGCGCGGGTTTGCCTGGAGAAGCCACCAGTAGGGTGAGATCGCCATGGGGACAGGACCCTGGGGACCGAACCAGACCCACCCTGTGAAGAGGGGACCGGGGCAGAGCCGCCGGCGAGCACAAGTCCAGGATCAGAACTGAGGGGGAGGCCGGTCTGCCACAGCCGGGACATCCGTGTCCATCCTGTCTCGCTCTCGCACCCACACCCATACTCACCATCTCCCGGCTTCTGAGTGTCCCAGCATCTTCCATACTGACTCCGCGGACCAGCATTTCACAAGGCGAAAAGGGAAGAAGCAAAGACAGGCGGCTATTTCCGAAATGATTCGGCACTTCCGCAGGCCCAGAAAACAAAAATCCTGGTCAGAACCCGGAAGCCAACACCTCACTTTATTCTCGTTTCTAATTGGGCAGCTTCCGAACTAGCAACTGCTGACTGGATGAGGCGACATGCCACCACCCTTCTGATCTTGAATGACAGCAGATGTGATCCAACGGGGCTTGAGGAGGCAAGAAAAAAGAAAAGCATGGCATTTTGAGGCTGAGTTGTCTCACTGCACCGGAAGTTAGGGGGAAGAATAGGATGTGGCGTGTATCGGAGAGCATGCTGGTAATTGTAGTACAAGAATGAGGCCTGGTGGCTTGATGGCTGGGCTGCAGGACTTCGCCCCAATCTGCAGAGGCAGCAAAACACTTCGATGTACCCTGTGAGTAGTTTCAAGGGGAGTTCACATTTTTTGCCCTGCTGGGGAAATCCACACCCACCAATGACATGTTGGACAAACTGGCCATTGCCACACCCAAATACCAAAGAAGCAAGCCCCCTGAAAGAAGAGTAAAACGTAAAAAGGAATATATAAATGAATAAATAATAATTAAAAAAAAGTACACCCTCTCCCCCAATGCTCCTGGATAAAAGGAGAGTGTTTGGCAAACCCTTCGGGTCCTCTTCCACTATGGGAGGTTTTTGGTCCTCAATAAATTCTGCTTAAAAAAAAGGGGGGGGGGGGGAGCGTGTAAGAGAAAAGAGAAATACACAGATGCAAGAAGTCCATGAATTCAGATGATCTTGAGTATCTGAATATTTTTTTTTTTTAGTTGGGAGTCTCACTCTATCACCCAGACTGTAGTGCAATGGCTGCTCCGGGCCACCGCAACCTCGACCTGCTGGGCTCCGGCGATCCTTCCGCCTCAGCCTTCCAAGTAGCCGGAATTACAGGCATGCGCTACCACGCCTGGGTGATTTTTTGATTTATTGTAGAGATGAGGTCTCGCTGCCCAGGCGGGTCTCGAACCCGGGAGCTCAGGCAATCCACTCACCTCAGCCTCCCAAAGGCGCGGGATTACAGGCTGAGCCACCGAGCCCGGCTGAGTATCCGAATATTAAAGACTCTAGGCCGGGCTTGGTGGCTCAGCCTGTAATCCCAGCACTTTGTGAGGCCAAGGTGAGTGGATTCCCAGAGCTGGAGCCTCAAAATTAGCCAGGGCAACTTGGCAAGACCTCGTCTCTACAATAAATCAGAAAAATTAGTCGAGTGTGGTAGTGCGTGACTGTAGTTTCCGCTACTTGGAAGGATGAGGCGAAAGAATCGCCTGAGACCAGGAGGTCAAGGCTGCGTTGGCCAGGAGTGTGCCACTGTACTCCAGCCTGGGCGACAGAGTGAGACTCCAACTAAAAAAATAAAAATTAAAATTAAAGACTCATCTTATGCACTCAATGACTGTGGAACAGATAAGCTTCTAAAACAGGCTCCCAATGACATATTCTCTAGAACCCCCAACGGACAATGTTTGTGATCTAGATGATGCCATTACTGAGCCAGATCTAAAAAATCATCTCCATCCTTTAGAAGAAATCTGGATGTTCACTATTGTAAGAACTCATCTCTATGAGTTTGGAGAGAACTGGACACTCTGTTGTACAAAGACAGCACTGTGTTTGTCTGCAGAGCAACTGCTTAAGGAGTTGCTGAGAATTCACTTGATATTTTTTCTCCTGAAAGCAAAATGAGATAAGAAAAGGTACTGGGTGATTTTTAATACCTGCAGACACAACAAAAAATGGAGAATCCTGCCAGAACCCGTGGGTTCGAGACCAGCCCGGGCAACTTGCCGAGACATCAACTCTGCAAGAAAAATTTAAAAAAATAGCCAGGCATTGTAGTGCTCATCTGTAGTTCTGGCTACTTGGGAGACTGAAGCGGAAGGATCACCAGCAAGTTGACGCTGGGGTGGCCATGAGCTGCACTCCAGCTGTGGCGACTGAATGAGACTCCAACTAAAAAACAAAAAAACCCCACAAAACATAAAAAGAGAATTCCAAGCAGCCAGATGAAAAAAAGGGGACAGATTACACACTGTGGGATCCAGCTAAGGTCTATTCCTGCATAGCCAGGAGCTCTTCCCCCTTATGCAGCTCTGGTCCCCACCTTGGAGCATCCTTGCACAAAATGAGGCCATGTTTCCTATTTCTTGCCTTGAAAGGAACCCACCAAGTATGGCAGACCTAGGGAGCTGGTCTCCTGGGACCTCACTTGCCCAATTTTCATCATTTCTATAATCTAGAGAAAGTATTGTACCCTGAAATCATAGCCTCAGTGCCATCTGCTTGGCCTCAGACTTCTGCTTCATTGGTGGTCAGGTAATTGACATTCAGAACATCAAGTTCAACCATCATTGCCTCCTTGAGTGGATAACGTTAATGGCTGGTCTGTGGGTTTCTGCTCACACTAGTCGAGGTGACTCGTTGCTTTTCAAGTCTGGTGATATCAATGGTCTGGCCCTGCTGGATATGAGTGGGCCTCAGGTACCCAAACACTATGCCTAGGGTTCTCACCCTGCCTTGGGCAAAATCATAGTTTTGGTCAGGGCCACATGTTCACTTTATGATCATCCTAGATATCTCTAGCACAAATGCTCTCCTAGAGGTCAGGTGAGGCCAGGTTGGGCCCCCCAGGTGTAAGAATTGTGCCCTTTAAGGAAGGCACTGTCACACAGATTGGTCAGCATGAGGAACAAGACATGCTGCTGACTGGCTGAGGCTTTGATGATGCCATACTCACCCTCCCATCCAGAGGCTAATTGTCCAGCTTCCTTGTTGACACTAATTTTATAGGGCTAAGGAGTTATGTGGAGCTTTGAGACACCATGCTGTGTCCTGCCCTGACTCTTTTTGGGCCATGTGGGTCACTTTCTCATAAGAAAGTTAATAGGTAGGTGTCACCATAAGGGAGAAGGATATCTCAGCATTTACTGTGTACTGGGCAGGCCCTGGTGTTGGAGGCCCAGTGGGGTAGCAAGGCGAGGTTGTCCTGTGTTCCTAATCTCACAGGGAACCTAGGATAAGACCGGAGCCCAGCAGCCTTGTTCAAAGCTGTGCCATGAAAACCATTGACTCCTGATCTCCAGATGCGTGGGGATATTTAGGAACAAATTTCAGGAAAGAAATCATCAAACAGCCATGGTCTGTTCTGAGCCAGGGGTATGCTGGTCACACCTGAGCCTCCAGGCTCCCGGAATGCAACCTGCTTCCCTACAATCAGTGGAAGCTCCTACCTACAGTTGTGCCTCAGTTTTGGGATCATTCCAGTCAGATGACATCAGGCGAGGATGGCTACTAATTGAGAGGTGCTGCCACATTGTTTTTTTAGTTGGAATGCACTCTGTGATCCAGGTTGGAGTACAGTATCATTCACGGCAACCACAACCTCACTATGTTGGAATAGGTGATGCTTCTATCTGAGCCTTCCAGGTATTTGGAAGTATAGACACATGTCACCATGTGCAGTTATTTATTTATTTATTTAGAGTCAGAGTCTACTCTGTCACCCAGCCTGTAGGGCAGTGGCATGCTTCCAGCCCCCACACCCTTGACCTACTGGGCTTAGGCAATCCTTGCACCTCAGCCTTCCAAGTCGCTTGGAACTACAGGCACATGCAACCATAACCAGTTAATTTTTTTTTTTTTTTGAGTTGGAGTCTCACTCTGTCACCCAGACTGGAGTGCAGTGGCCGCTCCCGGCCATTGCAGCCTCGACCTGCTGGGCTCCGGTGATCCTTCCACCTCAACCTTTCAACCAGCTGGAACTACAGGCATGCACTACCATGTCCGGCTAGTTTTTGATTTATCCTAGAGATAAGAGGTCTCACCAAATTGCCCAGGTGGGTCTTGAACCCGCGGGCACAGGCAATCCACTCACCTCGGCCTCGCGAAGTGCTGGGATTACAGGCTGAGCCACCAAGCTCGGCCTAATTTTTTTATTGTAGAGATGAGATCTTACCAAGTTGCCCAGCCTCAACTCGAACCTCTGTTCTCAGGCAATCCTCTCACCTCGGCTCCTCAGAGTGCTGGAATTATAGGTGTGAGCCACTGTACCTGGCCAAATTTTTCATTTATTGTAGATATGAGGCCTTGCCAAATGGCCAAGGCTGGTCTCCAATGCATGGGGTCAGGCAGTTCACTCACCTCAGCATTCCAAAGTGCTGCTATTACAGGTGTGAGCCACTGTGCCCAGCCTGCTCCATGGTTTTCTAGAGCTGAGGTGGTGGACTGGAGAGACTCAGGCTATTTGTCTTGGAGAAGGTCTCCCAAGTTGGTGGATTCCCTAGAGACTAGATCAGTTTCTCTACTGAGCTTATCTGGCTCTCACTGGGTGGGATGCCATGGACCCTGGTCCCTGGAGTCCTCATGTTATCTGCATGGCACCCCTGTTCTAACATTAAAGACACCATGCAGGAAACTGATCCCAGAGCTAAGAGTGTGTGCAGTCAGCCTGGGATATGGTTGCCATTGGGACACCTCAGGCTACTCCTGTGATGTCTCCCTAGGATTTGGACTGGCTTTGGGCTCCCTGCCTCATGCCCTCACCCCAGGGCTACTCTAGCTCACCTCATGTTCAGCCCTGGTAAAGAACTCAGGTGGGAGAGGCCTTCGCTATCAGTCAAGCTCCTTTGCCACCCTAACATGAAACTTGTCTCCTCTGCAGGGTAGATGCTCCCAGGCACTGGGTCCCCTGCCCTCTGGGGCTATCACTCCACATAATGGAAGGACTGAATATTGCCACACTCAACTGAACTCTGAGTTCCGGGTCTGAGCTGTGGTCCCAACTGGTTCTCTCCCAAATTCTGCCTTGGCCTGGGACATTAATTTTCTCCACTCCCTTGTTCAGGGCATGTTGTCCTGCCACTCTTGGGTGGAAGATTCTTAGGATGGAAGAATTTCCTGTTGCTTCCTGGGGCTGTTGGTATCGGCTCACAAATAAGGCTGTGATCTCTCTGGTTTCCTTCAGGTACCTTCAAATGGATCACCTAAGCCCACCAGGACGAGGTTTCGGTGGTTGTTAGTATGCCAGTGCACTCCAACCTGGGCGACCAAAGTGAGACTCCAACTCAAAAATAAAGAAAAGAGAGCTGGCCTCGGTGGCTTAGCTTTGGGAGGCTTTTGGTGGTCCCATGCTTTGGGAGGCTGAGGTGAGCGGATTGACTGAGCCCGCGGGTTCGAGACCTGCCTGGGCAACTTGGTGAGACCTCATCTCTACAATAAATCAAAAAATTAGCCAGTCATGGTAGCATGCACCTGTAATTCAAGCTACTTGGAAGGCTGAGGTGGAAGGATCACTGGAGCCAAGCAGGTCAGGTCAAGGCTGTGGTGGCTGGGAGCATTCCACTGCACTCCAGCGTGAGTGACAGAGTGAGACTCCAACTCAAAGAAAAAAAAAAGAAAGAAAGAAAAGAAAATACACAGAAAAGCCAATAGAATACAAAGTTTAAAAGTAGACACAGATATGGAATTGCATTACACGATGAAAGTGACAGAAGTGGAAGAGAAGATGTGACCTTGCTGTGTCTCCCTGGAGACTGACACTCACACATGTGCAGAGACTTTGCCTTCCAGTGTGTTTGCTTCCTGCAGGTCTTCCTTCTCACCCAGATAGAGGTGACTGAACCCTTCTAAGTGATCAGAGTATTGGGAGCAACATCTGTGCAATGTGAGTCCTGTAACACAAGACAGTTCTGATAAAAAAGTAACTAATATATGCAACAGATAGTCCATCACATTTTAAGTTAGTGATGGATAATGTTCTAAAAATGAGATTATTCTGCCATTACTTAAAATATTTAAGAAGCACAGATTTTAGCCGGACTCAGTGGCTCAGCCTGTAATCCCGTGCCTTTGGGAGGCTGAGGTGAGTGGATTGCCTGAGCCTGTGGGTTTGAGACCCACCTGGGCAACTTGGCAAGACCTCATCTCTACAAATAAAGCAAAAAATTGGCTGGGTATGGCAGCACATGCCTGTAATTCTGGCTACTCAGAAGGCTGAGGCCGAAGGATCGCCGGAGCTCAGCAGGTCGAGGCTGCGGTGGCTGGGAGCGGCCACTGCACTCTAGCCTGGGTGACAGAGTGAGACTCCAACCCCTCCAAAAAAGCACAGATTTTGTTATTTTTGAATAAAATGTGTGCAATTACTTTCATTATATGTAAACATTTAAAAGTTGATACTGTCAAGGACATGGTTTCTGTAGTCCAATGTCCATCATAGTTGATATTCCCTTATAAATTCTCTTACTCTTCACTTTCATTATATCATCAAATAGAAGAGTGACTTTTTCCTCTTAAAATGTGCTCCAGGGAAGCTGTTATTGGTAATCAAATCTCTTAGATTTGATTCTTGTTTGAAAAATATTTCAATTTATCCCCACACTTTAAAAGATATTGTATTTAAATATCTAAGATAATTTCTATCAGCTATATATTTATTTTTAAAATAGGTTTCACTCTCACCCAGGCTGGCATGTAGTGGCACGATTATGTCTCACTGCAGTCTCAACCTATGGGCTCAAGAAATCTTCTGCCTAAGCCTTCTAAGTGGGGACCACATTAATTAATTTATCTGTAATTTCTTATGGAGATAGCAACATTAAAAGGAACATTCACTTTCATTATTTGATTTTGTCGATCTGTTTTTCTTGAACAAGTGCACTTTTCATTCTAAATTGTTGCATTCCACACTTGGGGCAACATAGTCATTTAAAAACAACAGCTCAACGGTCATTCATCTGCAGCCACCTATATGCTTCAGTTGTGTTCCGCGTAGTTTTTTCACAGCTATCTTCCTACAACAAGTCTCAGGAAAACATTTTTCACCTTCATATGCCTTCCAAGCACATAGACTTTGTTATACCTTGAGGAAGTTAGTGACAGTCCGGCAGGCTCAGCCGGCATGACTGAAGGCTGCAAAAGCACCATCATACCTTATCAACCTCAAAGAAAATAGCCCTCATTTTTCAAAGCAAGCTATATTCTAAAAGAAGCTAAGAATGGAGACCTTCCAGAGTAAATATGATGATGCTTGACATACTTCACCAAGGTATTAATAATCAAAAAATTAGGTCAAGCATGGTGGCTCAAGCCTGTAATCCCAGCACTTTGGAAGGCCAAGGTGAGGGGATTGCCTGAGTCCAAAAGTTTGAGAACAACCTGGACAACTTGATGAGATCTCATCTCTACAATAAATTTTAAAAATTAACATGCATGGTAGTCACTGCACTCCATCCTGGACGAGGAGAGTGAGACTCCAATTCAAAAAAAATTGCATTAGACAAAAAAAGTGTCAGAAGTCACCTTAATCAAGTGAATTAACATAATATCAACTGTAATAGGACATATCAGTATCAGGTGATAATGCACACAGATGACACCACAGGAGTACTGATATCATAGGCCAAAAAAATAGTTCAGTTTTACCTACATTTAATAGTTAACAAAATATATCTTATGCTGAATTCAAGCTACAGGCATCTCTCAAGTTCCGTAATCTCCAAATGTGTATTTATTATTTTTTAACACCCTAAAGAGCAAGTCTCTTCTAATTATTCTTTTTTTTTCTGAGTTGGAGTCTCACTCTTTGGCCCAGGTTAGAATGTGGTAGCAAGCTCATGGCAACCCAGTGTCCATCTGCTGGCCTCTGGCGATTCATTCACCTCAGACTTCCAAGTAGCCAGAAGTACAGGCACGCACTACCACACCTGCCTAATTTTGAATTATTGTAGAGATGAGTTCTTGCCAGGTTGTCTGGGCTCAGGCAAGCCACTCACTTCAGCCTCCCAAAGTGCTGGGATAACAGGCTGAGTCACTGAGCCTGGGCTAATTATTGTTTAGTCAGACCTTTCAGACTTATTCTGGGCAGTACTTGCCATCCTCTTTAAGTGTGCTATTTAGTAACCATGTTCTGGATGGAGATGATGGAGCATCCAGAAGGAACCTTAATAGTACATGTTTGCATCCTTCACTAGTATCTAAGGATCTACACCATCTCAAAGAGAAATCTTGGAGACCTTGCATTTCTGTGTTCTACAGACACAAGGGAACATTTTTCATATAGCAGATCATAAATTCATGGCGAGAACTGTTCAAGGCAGCTAAGCAGCAGGGAAGAACAACCAAGAGTAAACTTTGCAATGTTGGGAGAAGTGTTTGTTATAGCCTTTGACTAGCACAAGATCAAAAACTTGTTAAAAGAAACTTATTAGGGAGGACCATCACAAGTATAGAAGTAAAGGTTTGTAAGTACTAAAAACATGACAGTCCAGTAGGGAAACTGGCTACAGTCCCTGCCCTGGGATACGTTTACCTGAGAACCAGTCATTTCTTCCATGTCTTCCATTTTCTCTGGTATTATTTTCTCAGGTGAAGTTATCTAAACAAGTCATGCATACCATGTCCTTTTTGAAATTTTGAATTATTCTTTGAGGTCTAGGAACAAGATCATAGGATTGTGAATGAGGCCAAGGCCTATACCTCCACTACCAACTGCCTAAACAGCTGGGTCATAATCCTCAGAATGCTTGTGACCATTGGTATCATCATTGTTTCAGATTGGTCATCTTAGTGTTTATTTGTTTATTTATTTGGAGTTGGAGTCTTACAGTGTTGCTCAGATTACAGTGCAGTGGCTACCATGCTAGGCTAATTATTTATTTATTTGTTGTAGCAGTGAGGCCTCACCAAGTTGCCCAGGTTGGTCTCAAACACCTGAGCTCAGACAATCCTCTAGTCTTGGCCTCTCAAGATGCTGGGATTACATGCTTGAGTCACCATGCAAATCTTCTTAGTGTTACAGTAGACTGAGGCAACATGGTCTGCCCATGGTGGGGTCCCTTGTACTCTACTTCAACTTCCTGCCCACTTCTCTTACCACGTTATACAGCAGCTTGTACTAATAACATTTTCTACTATAGCAGTCAATAACGTGCATGTTCTGGAAAAGAAAGAAAGAAAGAAAGAAAGAAAGAAAGAAAGAAAGAAAGAAAGAAAGAAAGAAAGAAAAGAAAATGAATGGAGAAGTCATATATAACAGATTTTATGCTTTTCTGCCAGAATACTGAGATGTATTCCCAGCACTTTGAGAGGATGAGGCAACAGAATTGCCTGACTTCAGGGGTTCAAGACCAGACTGGGCAACTTGATGAGACCTTGTCTCTACAATATATCAAAAAGTAAGTTGGGTTGGTAGTGTGCACCTGTAGTTCCAGCTACTTAGAATGCTGAAGCAGAAGTGTCACCTGAGCCAAGAAGGTAGAGGCTACAGTGGCTGTGAATCTGCCACTGTTCTCCAGCCTGAGTGACAGAGAGAGTCCCCAACTAAGAAAAAAATTTTTTTTTAAGTTAAAAAAAATTAGCCATGCTTGGTGGCTCAGTCTTAGTCCCATCACTTTGGGAGGCCAACGTGGGAAGATTGCATATTTGAGACCAGCCTGGGTAATTTAGCAAGACCTCATCTCTACAATAAATCAAAATATTTGCTGTGTGTGGTGGTGTGCACCTGCAGTTCCAGTTTCATGAAAGACTGAGGCAGAACGATCACCTGAGCCCAGCAGGTCACGTCTGCAGTGACTATGAGCAGTATGCCACTGCACTCCATCCTGGGTGACAGAGTGAGAATCCAACTCAAAAAAAGGAAAAAGAATAATCCAAGAGGAACTTCTCTGGGTGTCTATCCAAAGATGGAAAGCAGAACCTGAAAAAGATATGTGTTCGTTCATCTGTATGGCAGCATTATTTATTAAAGTAAAAATGTGGAAGCAACCTAAGTGTCTGTTAAAGAATGAAGGGACAGAGAAAATGTGGCACTCTCAAAAATATGTGGAAACTTATTTAATCAAAAGTCAAGTTGAAATAAAATCAGATATAGAATAGCATTATACAATGAGGTGTTTTTTAAAAAGGAGAACATAAAGATATTCCATGTAAACTTTGGTTTTCACTTTGACAGAATTTGAGAATATTTTGAAAAGCAAAAATATTGATGTGACTCATCTCACATGATGCTATGCCTTCATTCCCAGTGTTTATGTAAAAACACGTGGTCAGCTGTTGCTACATTATAGCTATGATAGACCCTTCTATACTAGGTGAGCAGCAGTCATCTCCAGTTTTCCATAGATGCTGAGGAACACTCATACATAATATGCATTTAAATGTCTAATTGGAGACTTTTCTTGTGGCTCACAGTGAGAATTATTGTAAGTTCCACCTGAGCTGCATGCTCAAGAAAACTTTTTATGCCACTGGAATGAATGACAAAAAAAATTGACAGTATTAGAAACCAGTTGTCATAACATTTACATATTAAGGAAACAATGAGGCCAGACCATTAATATCTTGATGCATCTTCATAATATCAATGCCTACAGGCCCTAAGTGTAAGTTGATATAGTATTGAGTTATTTTTCTAGGCATCAGACAAAAGATAATTGGTCTCTTAAAAGGTATACATTGTATGATTTTTTTTTTTTTTGAGTTGGAGTCTCACTCTATCACCCAGACTGGAGTGCAGTGGCACGCTCCAGGCCACCACAGCCTCGACCTGCTGGGCCCCAGCGATCCTTCCACCTCAGTCTTCCAAGTAGCCATAACTACAGGCACACACTACCATGCCTGGCTAGTTTTTGATTTATTGTAGAGATGAGGTCTCACCAAGTTGCCAGGGCAGATCTCGAACCTGCAGTCTCAGGTAATCCAGTCACCCTGGCCTCCCTAAGTGCTAGGATTACAGGCTGAGCCACAGAGTCTAGCCCATTGTATGTTTTTATTTAATGAATACTTAGATCAAATTTTGAAAACGAAGAAAGCTGTTCTTACCTATATTAGTCTATTAGAAGAACAAATTGTTCTTGAATGTAATGTAGAGACAGTGGCAAGGGAAATGGGTAGGGAGGGAATTCTGATAAATAGCGGTGGTTTAATATGTTCCATCATATATATTCTGCAAGACAAGAATACTGCAAAGAATCCTCCTTTCCATGAGGACTTAAATGATGTCCCCCCTTTTCCCTACTTCAAAATCACTCACAGACACTGCAATTTTCCATTTTCTGCCTCATAGATAATTAGATAACAGTTAGGGTTAGGGTTATGATCTTGAACTTGTGGAGGAAGGAAAACTTTTCCAAAGGACAAGGTAAACCCATCTCAGGGAGATGGTGGAAGAATCCACACAACAAAGAGAACCTCAGGCACACAGAATAGCAAGTGCAGGGAATCCCAAGAGGGTGATGACTCTGACAAAAAATAAATACATTTGATGTAATTTTGAAATGAATAAAGGCATATTTTCAACATGTAGACATGACATGACTAGGTAATCTTACCTGAGAAGAAATCCCAGAGAAGTAGGAGAAAAAGGAAAAAAAGTCTGCATCTCAGATAAATGTGTCCCAAGTCAGAAGGAATATCGTGTTTTTAAAACTTGCAAACCTTCCTGTTGTCCTTGTGATGGTCCTGCCTAATGAGATTGTTTCAACTATTTTTGTTGTTGTGTGATATTCAATGGGTCTACAGGACACCACTCCCTACATAGCCTCTGCTCTCTTTATCCATATTGCTTAGTTGCCATGAATTGTTCTCATTGTGAATGTATTACCTGCAGTATTAAAAATGATCCCCTAAGGATCATGGGAAGGCATAGTACCCACAAATCCCATTGGAGATTGGATAATGGGGTAGATCCTCAGATCCCAGGGAAGGATGAAAACATGTATTTTTTTAAAAATTGGAGTCTCCCTCTGTCACCCAGGCTGAAGTGCAGTGACACAGGCCACCACTACCTGAATAATTTTTTGATTTATTTTAGAGACGAGGTCTCACCATGTTTCCCAGGTTGGTCTTGAACCCGTGAGCTCAGGCGATCTTCTCACCTCAGCCTCCTAAACTGCTGGGATTATAGACCTCAGCCTTGATACCTGGCCAAAACATGTACTGCTAAGTTTCTGTCTAGATGCTCCACAGCTCCATGCTATGGAACAATTTAGGGTACATGTAAAGTTTGGGTACCTTTATTGATATTATGTCCTCCCACTCCCATAGTTGTGTCCCAATACTGTCAGTCACTTTCTTATAGCATTCTGAATAATGTTCAGGGTCAACCTATGAGTGAGTACACATAGTATTCAGATCTTTGTTATGTGATACATCACTGAAAATTTATTCTTTTTGGGGGGAATCCTTTTCACCCAAGTGGGAGTATACCAGCACTTTGTGGTCACCGCATCCTCAACCTGCTGGGCTCAAGTGGTCCTTCCACCTTAACCTAGCAGGTAGTTGAAAGGGAAGAATCCTCTGAGTTAAGCAGGTTGACTCTGGGGTTGCCTGGACAACAAAATGAGATTCCAACTCAAAAAAGAAAAAACCCACAAATCTAAAATTCTATCTAAAGGTTCTACTGGGAAACAGCATTTTGGGATTAATTTTCTAGAATCTTGTATAATATGTTCTCTGCTAAACTCAATACTTGGTTTGTAATTGAAGAATCCCAGCAATGGTCAAATTGCTTTTTTCTTACAAAACAGGCCTTGCTGTCTCTAAACCAGACCTGATTACCTGTCTGGTGCAAAGGAAAAAGCCCTGGGATGTTAGGAGACTCAACACATTAGCTAAAACTCCAGGTAGGTGGGATTGAAGCAGATGATACAAGTTGAGGATGCAGAGCTTGAAATGTGGTTTGGGAAGGTGGTCTTTCCCAATGGAAATGGTTTCTGAGAAGCCTGGGATTATTTCTCCTTTGTTTCACAAAGGGATATCTATTATTCCATGTTCTGAAATTCTCCAAAAGCTCTGCTCCTTCTTCAGTGACCTCGTTTCAAGGTCTACTTAATGGTTTGGTAGGAACTGTCTGACTACCTTTCTGATGCTTTTGCAGATGTGCAAAAATCTGCCTATTTATTTAGAAAATTCATGTCAAACTATTTTTTATTTTTCCATCATGTTGGAAATATTTGAGAGTCGTGATTTTGTTATTGCTTTAGAAATTTTAAGAACTCCAGACAGATGTTATATGCTTTCTACTTTATGATTTTCTATTCTAGGGAGGTTTCCAAAGTGATTTTATTTAAATTCTTACTCCATAAATCTACCAGAACACAAACTATCTCTCTTTGTAGAAGTCCTGTTATTTTGTTTAATTTTTCTTTTTTAATATGAACTGAGATTGGTAGTTTATTTCTACATATCCAAATTCTTAGGTATACTATATCGCATGGAGCATTGGTGAACATATTATACTTCTAGATGTTACCTTGTTTCTTAATAATGCTTATTTTATAATTGTTTTGTTTAGTATGAAGATTAGAACTAGTCTACATATATACATATATGTACACCCATGTATGTGTTTATGTCATTAATATCTGATTTTTTATACAAAAATAAATGTACAATAAGTTGTGTATTATTTGATATGCCTACACATTGTGAAATGATGATTACAATTATGCTAGTGAACATATCAATAAGGTTTCATAGTTGCCATTTCAGCCAATTTTCTAAGCATATGGGACATAATTCTTAACTATAAGTCACTATGTTTTTACATTAGTTCCCTAAAACTCAGTTGTAGTTGAAATTTTGTAACCATTGAAAAATATCTCCCATTTTTCCCACCTCCAGGCCCTGGTGACCACCATAATTTCTTCCTCTATGAATGTAATATTTTTTAATTCCACATGAGTGAGATCATGCAGTATTTTTTTTCCCCCAAGTTGGCATCTTGCTGCTGCCCAGACAGAATTGCAGAGTTATGCTAAAGGCCACTGCTGCCACAATCTGCTAGGCTCAGGCAATCATTCTGCCTCAGGCTTCCAAGTAACTGGAAATACAGGTGCACACATGCCCAGCTTATTTTCTGATTTACTGTAGTTATGAGGTCTCACCAAGTTGTTTAGTATGGTCTTGCATCCCTGAGCTCAGGCAGTCCTCTCAATGCCTCCCAAATTGCTGGGATTACAAGGTTGAATCACTGCACACAGCCTCACAGAGTATTTGTGTGTGTGTGCCTTGCTGACTTCACTTAGCATAATGTCTTACAGTTTCATTCATCAGGCTGAAATTGCAGGATTCTTTAAATTTTTTATGGTTGAATGATATGCTATTGTGTATATATATATTTTCCTAATTAACAGAGAATCCACAGATATTTAGGTTGTTTTCAAGGTTGGCCATTTTGACAAATGTTGCAATGAACATAGGGGTACAGACACTTCTTTGAGAAACTTATTTTATTTCCTTTGTTTTCCTAAAACAGGAAAAGGATTTTTGTGTTACATGGCAGTTTACTTTTATTTTTAAAAGAATGTTGATAATGCTTTTTATAATGACACTATCATTTTAAAACTCACCAACTGTATAGAGTATTTCTATTTCTTCACATACTTATCAACAGTTCTCTCTCTTCTGCTTGATAACCAGCCATCCTAACTGGTGTAAGACAATATATCATTGTGTTGATTTGAAATTGCTTCTGTTGGCGACATTGAGCACTGTTTCATATACCTGTTGGCAATTTGTATGTTTTCATTGGATAAATAACTATTCACTTTTGGGCTATTTTTTATTCACTTTCTTGTTTTTGCCTTTCTTGTATACTTTGGATATATAACTTATCAGGTATATGGTTTGCAGATATTTTCTCTTGTCCTGTAAGCCTTCTTCCTGTTTGCTTTACCAGGCAGAAGACTTTGAGTTTGATGTCTCCAACTGGTTTATATTTACTTTTATTACTGTAGTCATAACAAAATTATTACTAAGTCCAATATCAATATCACGGATGTTTTCTCAAATCCTTTTTAAGGTTTTGTTTTATCAGTCATGGTCTCTGTCACCTAGGGGGCAGTGTGGTGGCTCAAGTACACGTTGCACTTCTCTTAGCCTGCCATGCCCATGAAGACATAATTATTTACACTGAATGAAATATACAAAACTATCACTCTAATGCTATGAATACGAGAGTTAAAGAAGAGTAAATTGAATTTTTGTTTGTGAATCTATGCCTTAGTTGGAAAAGACACTGTTGGAACAACAGAAATAATTTTAAATCTGATTTTATCTGCTTCACATTCAGCTTATTCCACTAATATCTAATGGCTTCTAGTTCAGAATCTTCCTATGGATGTCTTTTTTTTTTACTTGCCTTGCAAGATTGTGTTCATGAAGTGATCATTATTTGTTGACTACAAATTTCAAGAATTTTTAAAAATGTTATTAAATGGTGTTTGAAAGCACTATGAAAGTGTAATTCACAATGAGTGCATTACTTTTTTTAGTATATTTCATTTTTCTTCACAACTAAAGAATATCACTGAATAACTTTGGTGTTGTTCTTTTAACTTTGTATAATGAACAGTTGATTTTTTTTTTTTTTTTTGAGTTGGAGTCTCACTCTGTCACCCAGACTGAATTGCAGTGACTGCTACTGGCCACCGTAGCCTCTATCTGCTGGGCTCCGGTGATCCTTCTGCTCAGCCTTCCAAGTAGCTGAAACTGGAAGGCGTGCGCTACCACGACCGACTAATTTTTTGATTTATTGCAGAGATGAGGTCTCGCCACGTTGCCCAGGCAGGTCTCACACCTGTGGGCTCAGGCAATCCACTCACCTCAGCCTCCCAAAGGCGCAGGATTACAGGCTGAGCCACTGAACCCCAGCAAACAGTTGATTTTTATTGACTCAACTGGGCCAATTTGTTCAGTGGTAACTTGGGAAAGTTACAAGTTTTGGGAGAGTTTTACTTTCATTTTATTTTTGTATTTCTTGACATTCCATTAAAGTGAACAAATGCAAAACATTGTTTGATGTATAATAAATGCTCTATAAAATGCAATAAATGTTAATAGATTAAAAAGATGTGCTGCTTTTACAAAAATTTAACATTTAAAATCAAATTAATAAGGAAGTAATGTAAAATATTTCTGAAACATGAAAAACAAGAAATGATAAAGGAAATATATGTAAGGTTTTTCCATATATTTCACATTTGTAGGGTTTCTCTACAGTATGGATTGTCTTATGTCCAGCAAATCCTACTCAAGAGTGAAAGACTTTTCCACATTCTTCCCATTTGTAGGGTTTCTCCCCAGTATGGATGGTCTTATGCCCAGCAAATCCTTTATGAGAGTGAAATGTTTCCCCACACTTTTCACATTTGTAGGGTTTCTCAGCAGTATGGATCTTCACATGTCAAGCAAGTAGTGAATGAGAGTGTAAGGCTTTGCCACATTCTTCACATCTGTAGGGTTTCTCTCCAGTATGGATGGTCTTATTTCCAGCAAGTCCTCCATGACAATCAAAGGTTTTACCACATTCTTCACATTTGTAGGGTTTTTTCCCCAGTATGGATAGTCTTATGTCCAGCAAATCCTTTATGAGAGTGAAAGGATTTCACTCTTCACATTTGTAGGGTTTCTTAACAGTATGGATCTGGACATGTTGAGCAAGTAGTGAATGAGAGTGAAAGGTTTTTCCACATATTTCACATTTGTAGGGTTTCTCTCCAGTATGGATCACTGTATGTCAAGTAAGGTGTGAACGACTGACAAAGGCTTTGACACATTCTTCACATTTGTAGGGTTTCTCTCCACTATGGATGATCATATGTCGAGCAAGGTCTGAATGATTGTGAAAGGCTTGCCACATTCTTCACATTTGTAGGGTTTCTCTCCAGTATGGATCACTGTATGTCGAGTAAGGTGTGAATGACAGAGAAAGGCTTTGCCACATTCTTTACATTTGTATGGTTTCTCTCCTGTGTGGTGTCTTTGATGTCGAATAAGATTTGAGTACTGATGTAAAGCTTTGTCACATATTTGACATTTGTAGGTTTTATGTGCAGTATGGATTCTCTGATGGCAAATAAGATGTGAATACCAAGTAAAGGCTTTATCACATTCTTCACATTTAAAGAGTTTCTCTCAACTATGTATTTTCTGATGTTGTGAATGACATGAGTAAAAGCTATCGGCTTTGCCACATTTTTCACTTTTGAAGGCTCTATCTCCTCTATGGATTCTTTCATGTCTATTTAGATAATATTCTAAATGCTTTCCCACATATATTGTGTACATTTCCTCCAGTATTTTTTTATGTTGACTACATTTTGAGGACTGGTTAAAAGTTTTGCCATATTCATGTTTGAAAACCATTTCAGGAATATGGATTCTCTGGTGCATAACAAATTTGGAATGTTGATGAAAGGCTTTCCTACTCTTGTTACATTTGTAATGGTTATCTATCTGCCCTTCACCCTCATGCATACTTTCCCAAGATTTTTTAAGCATAAGTTCTTAAGGTCAAATATTCTGTATTTTCCCACTGGCACCTTTGTGAGTCTTCTATGCTCTTTTTTGGCAAAAGGACTTCAGTGTAATGAGAAGTCACAGCTGAAAATAATGGAATAAAGAAATTATTCCACATAGACTCAGGTTAACAACTTTTAAAAATCAAACAAATATTATACCATGCTAAGGACATAAGTACAATGGCGAGTACAAATCACAGGTTTCTACTCCATAAATATATATACTTAAGAAAATACCACATTGCCTGTGTGAGAACTCCAAAAAACAGCTAAGACTTTGCAGAATCCTCATTGAGCACAATGTTAACACAAGTTACATTGAAGAGGAAGTTTAGTAATTTTGCCACCATAATCTCTCTTCCTTCACAATACAGCATGATGCAATCAAATGACATGTTCCAATTCATGATTTCTTTCTCAAGGAATAAACAGAAGAGTGGAGCATGAGTTCACACTTCTGCCTTTTATGGGTTTACTCAAAGGCTGGTTTTTGTCTCAACTTACAGAGAAGACACATCCTAAGAACAGGAATGAAAGTCTCCTAGAATCTCTAACTTAGTGATTGTTGTCACATTAATCTAGACAAAGAAACTTCATAAATATTATGACATGTATATCTTTAAATTTCAAATACCCCAATTCAAAGAAAGTATGCCAAGGCATAGAAAGAATCAGAATTAATGACTCAATTAAGGGTACAACAATAATTTGTGGAGTTGCAAATTACAAAAATTCGGAGAAATTTTCAAATAAAATGAAGACAAATAGGAAAAACACAAACATACAGTCAGACAAACTATAATCAAAATTTGGGGTTAACTGGAATCCCGGTACTGAGGAGATGGAAGGTGAGTGATCACCTGAGCCAGGGAGCTTAAGGCTGTAGTGAGTTTTCTTTGAGCCACCACACTCCTGCCTGGGGTACAGAGAATGTGACTGATAAAGCAAAACAATAGTGCACACCTGTAGTTCCAGCTGCTTGGAAGGCTGAGATGGAAGGATCACCGGAGCCCAGCAGGTCAAGACTGCAGTGGCCGGGAGCGACCACTGCACTCCAGTCTGGGTGACAGAGTGAGACTCCAACTCAAAACAAAACAAAACAAAAAACCATAAAAAGGATTTGGAAAACATCCTTGATATGGATATCGGTCTTAGTAATAATTGTTTTATTACTACTGGGATACAAGTAAATATAAACAAGTTGGAGACATCAAACTGAAAAGCTTCTGCATAGTAAGGGGAAAAGCAAGAGGCCTCACAGGACAAGATAAAACATCTGCAAACCATATACTTGATCAGATGTTAATATGCAAAATTTACAAGAAAATTATAGAAATCAAAGGCAAAAACAAGAAAATGATAATCACTTGAATAAAAAATAGCCACCAAATCAATAGGTATTTAACTGATGAGAACATACAAATTGCCAACAGGGATATGAAATGGCACTGAACATCACTAATAGAGGCAGTCTAAAATAAACACAATGATGATATTATCTCACACCTGTTAGAATGCCTAATATCAACCAGAAGAGAGAGAACTTTTGATAAAGATGTGAAGAAAAATAAATCCTATACATTCTTGGTGAGTTTAAAATTGGTAGAGTCATATAAAAATCATTATGAACATTCTTTTAAAAATAATAAGCTGCCACATAACACAGAAATCTCTTTTCTGGGTATATAACCAAAGAAATAAAGTCAGTATCAAAAAGAAGTATCAGACACCTAGGTGCATTGCTGCATTTGTCAAGATGGCCAAGTTTCAAAACAACCTAAATATTTGTGGATTCTGTGTTAATTAAGAAAATAACATATATATACACAATAGCATATGATTCAGCCAAAAAATTTAAAGAATCCTGCAATTTCAACTTTATGGATGAAATTGTAAGACATTATGCTAACTGAAGTAAGCCAGGCATGCACACACACACAAATACTGGATGAGAACGGGTACAGTGGCTCAAGTCTGTACAGTGGGAGACCAAGGTGAGAGGATTGACTGAGCTCAGGGGTTCAAGGCCAGTATGGACACCTTGGTGAGAGCTCGTATCTATGATAAATAAAAATATAAGCTTGCCAAGGCAGCACACGCCTGTAGTTCCAGCTACTTGAATGGCTGATATGGGAGGAATGCCTGAGGCCAGCAGTGAAACTGTGGTGGTCATTAGCATGACACTGCACTCAAGCCTGGGTGACAGAGTAAGACTCCAACTCAGAGGGAAAAAAATCCTGCATGTCCTCAGTCCTGTAAATCAAAAATCATTGCACTCAGAGATAAGAAGTACAACATGGTCACCAGGGCCTATATTTGTGAAAATGGAGATGTTTTTCAATTTAAAATGACATAGATGAGAAATCACTTGAAATATGCCCAGAGTTTCCTCAGACCCCCAAAGCAATGGATGATGACTCAGATCATGCAGTCCCTCACAAGACATGAGAACTTTGGTTCTTACTCTCAATGTGTTGCAAGTGCACTGAAAAGGAAAGTGAAAATGTAGGATTGAAGCGCATAAAGGTAAATAAGATACGTCTCTGTGTCAGCAATAGAAACCTAGGCTTCTCAAAATTAGTCTCATTGGAGCTGAGCTTCCCAATCCACATTTCAAAGTCTGGCTCCTTCTTGGACATTGAGACCTCTCATCTGTGTCATGGCACAAGTATTCCCATCTACATGAGTGTATGACTGTAGTCTTACCTCCCCTTTATATTCCAGCACTCTTTGCTTTTCTCCAGAATGGTGACCAGACATGACTGGGAGACTTCTGTCATATTGTCTCCTCTTCTCCAGAATAGGAAAGTGGGCTCAGAAGAAAACTCCCAATGCTCCACATCTCTTTCTGGGGCGATCTAGAAGGATGGATCTCATTTTCAGGTTTGCATTTTGTGGAGATGTCTATTAAATGGTTTTTGTCACACTGACATGGAGTCCTGAAGAAAATGAGGGCATAGTATAGATGACAGGTTTGTGTCTATTGAGTTAAAAATAAATGTTTTTGTTTTTTTTTTTAACAACAGAAATACTTTAATACCACAGACAGTATACTAGGGTAGCAATGATTATGGGATCTAAAAATGAACCAGGGTACAATCTTTGGAAGTCAGAAAAGAGTCAACACATCCTGATATTATATTTAAGAAGCAATTACAATGTATAGCCCAACTGATCAATATCAGCCATTGCTTTTAAAAAGCTGGAATGAGCAACTGAGTTTTGAATTTCCAAATATATACATGAAACACATCCCAGTTGAAGAAACAAAATTAATTTATATAAATCTACCCTAAAGAAATAAAAACCTATGCATTATTTGAAAACAAAACAAAACAACCCTCTTAAAAATGCTCAATAAGTAAAATAGAACACAAACAGAACAAAAAATAGAAATTACATATGAAGAAATTCAGAATATCAATATCAAGTAAAACTATGAAAAAGAAATAAAAAAACAGTAAAGCTGAAAAATACAAAAATTGAATTTTAAAAAATTAACTACAGGGGCATAATAATCATAAACAAGCAGAAAAATATAAAATTAAAATCATTATTTATAAATATTGAGACAGGAATATAAAATGAATAAATATAACATAAAATGTATATAGACAATTGGGCTTATTGAACCGTATCAGGCAAACAAATATCCTGATGACAGAATGCAAAAACGTATTTTTTTCTTTCTTTTGCTTTTGTTTTGTTTTGTTTTTTTGAGTTGAAGTCTCAATCTGTCACCCAGATTTGAATGTAGTGGTATGCTCATGGCTACCGCAGCTTTGGACTGCTGGGCCCTGGCAATCCTTCTGCCTCAGTCTTCCAAATAGCTAAAAGTACAGGCATGAGCTACTATGACTATCTCACTTTTTATTTATTGTAGAGATGAGGGTTTATCAAGTTGACCAGGCTGGTCTCAAACCTGCGGGTCAGGAAACCGACTTTTCTTGGTCTGCCATGTTCTGGGATTTCCAAATATTTTTGATCCCTCACTGGCTGAATTCAGAGCCAGAATTTACAGATATAGACCCAATGGCACAAGATCTGGAAAAACTGCCTTTGAAATATAAGGGAAAATAAAGTCTTACCAAAATAAGCAAAACTGAGGGTGTTTGTCTCCAGTAAAATAGCCCTACAAGAAATACTCAAGGGAATTTTTCTCTTTACAAATAAAACAATGGTGAACAGCATCATTAAGTCTATAAAAATAGAAGGCTCTATTAAAGATACAATATATTCAAAAACAAAATGTTC
Source organism: Carlito syrichta (assembly GCF_000164805.1). Taxonomy (NCBI): domain Eukaryota; kingdom Metazoa; phylum Chordata; class Mammalia; order Primates; family Tarsiidae; genus Carlito; species Carlito syrichta. Next base: position 496,600 of record NW_007260552.1, on the reverse strand, counting down.
TACTCTCACAATGATGGTGTCTAAAATTCATCTTCTATGTAATTTTTAAAACAAAAATTTGAACACATCTTTCTTAATAGAACCACAAAATAAAATATATATTTTTGTAACATTAATAAACTGACAGGAGGTGTACAGAGATAGTGTTGGCTCATGCTTTGAGCACTTTGGGAGGCTGAAATGAGAGGATAGTCTGAGCCCACAGATTTTAGACCAGTATGGGAAACTTGGTGAGACCTCATCTCTCCAATAAATCAAAATATTAGCTGGGCATCAAGGCTCATGCCTAGTAGTTCCAGCAACAGGGAAGGCTGAGGCAAAATGTTTGCCTTGCTGGGCAAGTGGCTCAGCCTGTAATCCCAGCACTGAGATAAGTGAATTTTCTGAGTCTGGGCAACTTGGTGATACCTCGTCTCTACAATAATTGAAAAATTAGTTGAAATGGTAGCATACGCTTGTAGTTCCAGCTACTTGGAATGCTGAATCTGAAGGATTGCCGGAGCCTTGCAAGTTGACACAGGGGTTTCAGTGGGCATACCACTGCCCTCTAGCCTGGATGACTGAGTGAGTTTTGACAAAAAAAGGAGTGCCTGAGTCCAGCAGATTGAGGCTGCCATGACCATGAGCATGCCACACTCCAGCATGCTCATGAAAATGCTGGACATACTATATCTTTTTCCATCCTCTTTCTTTCTGGCTTTTTGATTCCTTACAACTAAAGTAAATCTTTGAGAACTGGCAGATTGTTCGATTTTTATTTCTGTTAATCCATCATTGATTTTTAGTGTTAGGGCATTTAATGAGTTTACATTTAAAGTAACTGATGAAAGAGTGAGAATCCATACCAAAAAAAGGGGGGGGGAGGAGAGAGTTTGTTTGTAAAAAAAAAAGTTTACTTGTTTTTATTTCTTTTTTTAACTTGTACTCTCACACTGTCACCCCTGCTAGAATGCAGTGGCATGCTCATGGTCACCTCAGCCTCGACTTCCTGGGCTCAGGTGATTCTTCCTCCTCAGCTTTCCAAGTAGGTGGAACCACAGGCACATACAAACACTCTAGTCTAACTTTTAGATTTATTGTATAGACAAGTTATTTCCATGTTGCCAAGGCTGGTCATGAACACCTGAGCTCAGGCAATCCTCCCACCACAGCTTCCTAAATTGATGGGATTACAGGACTGGGCCACTGCTCCTGGTTAACTTGTTATATTAAGATCTATTGGTGTAATTTAACTATGTGTTATACACTCTACACTTGTCACAGATATCACAAAGAAAATACCCATAGAAGGTACTCAAAAGGTAATAAAAATGTAATCAGGCATATCAACACCAAAATAAAAGTGAAAGAAAACATAAGGAAAGCAGTAAGAGAGAAGGACAACATGGATGCAGGAAATCACAAAACTATTGAAAAATGGCAATGGTAATTCTTTCTCTTTAATCAGTTACATTAAATGTAAACTCATTAAATGCCCTAACACTAAAAATCAGTGATGGATTAACAGAAATAAAAATCTAACAATCTACCAGCTCTCAAAGATTTACTTTAGTTGTAAGGAGTCAAAAAGCCAGAAAGAAAGAGGATGGAAAAAACTATAGTATGTCCATTACACATAAAGAAATTCCATATTGAGAGTACATTCAGCAAAATTAATCATGGTACCAAGCTTACACAGTGGACTTTATACTACTGTTCTGTAACAGTTTTTTACATTTTCAGAGATGATACATAGAAAACAAACAAAAAATAAAGGAAAAAAGTTACACCAACACACACACACACACACACACACACACAAATCCTGTGATTAAGAGAACACACATTCACATTTTTGAAAGTTTGCAACTTAGAGACTCATAAGTAGTAAACTTACTATATTCTATGCAAACAGTACCAAAACACCAGGATTGCAACATTATATTAGACAAAACACTCAGTGAGTAAAAAATTGTCATTTGTTTGGGAGGTGGAGGCAAGAGGATAGCCTAAGCTCAGGGATTCAAGACCAGTGTGGACTAGTGAAGAAATCTTGTGTCTACAATATGTAAAAAAATTAACTGAGCATAGTGCTGTGTGCCTGTAATTCCAGCTGCTTGGAAGGCTCAGGACGAAAGATTGCATGAACCCAGGGGCCAAGGCTGCAGTCCCCATGAGCATACTACTATACTCCAGCCTAGGTGACACAGAGAGAATTTGACTCAAAACAAAAAACTTTCACATAAAGCAAAGAATGACATTACATAATGATATAAAAATTAATTTAGTAGCAAGCAATAACAGGCACAAATGAGTATGCAACTGATATCAGGGTTCCCAAATACATGAAGCAAATGTGGCCAAAATAAAGCAAAAAATACACAGCAGCACAGTGACTGTGAAATAATTGAATGCCCCCTTTTCCATGATGACTTGAAATGCCAAATGATCAAGTATTCAGAGGATTTGACCAACACTAGAAACAACAAGGAATGAAAAGTTTTGCAGAACTCCCCAATCAACACCAGCATACGCTGCATATTCAGTTGAACATAGCACATTCTTTTATATAGACAACATATCATACACAAAACATGTCTTAGCACATTAAAGAGGACTGAAATTAGCCTGGTGCAGTAGGGGCACATCTGTAATTAATCCCAGTGTTTTGGAAGGTGAAGGTGAGAGGACTGATTGGGCTTACAGGTTCAAGACCAGCCTGGACAATATGGTGAAACTACATTTCTACAATAAAAAAAAAATTAGCCAAGCATGGTATTACACACCTGCAGTTCCAGCTACTTGAAAAGGTGAGGCAAAAGGATCACCTGAACACAGAAGACCAAGGCTGCAGTGGCCGTGAGCATGTCACTGCACTCCAGCCTGTGGCAGTGAGACTCCAACTCAAAAATAATAATAGAAAAAGTGCCAGGCTTGGTGGCTCAGCCTGTTAAATCCAGCACTTTGGGAGACTGAGGTGAGTGGATGGCCTAAGCCCGCAAGTTCGAGACCAGCCTAGGCAACTTGGTAAGACCTAGTCTCTATAATAAAAAAAAATTGGTCAGGCATGGTAGTGCATTGCTGTATTTCTGGCTACTTGGAAGGTTGTGGCTGAAGGTTTGCCAATGCCAAGCAAGGTGATCGCAGGGTAACTGTGACTGTGCCATTGCACTCCAGCCAGGGGGAAGGAGACTAAAATTCCACAAAGAAAAAGATTGAAATTACACAATGTATTTATTTCTCACCATGAGGAAATAAAAATGAAAATTAAAAGTCAAAAAAATATGATGAAATAAAAAATATTTGCAAATTAAACAAAACAATCTCAAGAGTCAGAAGATTTAGGCTGTGTGTGGTGGCTCATGCATGTAATCTCAGCACATTTCGAGGTCGAGATAAGTGAATCACTTGAGCCCTAGAGCTTGAGACCAGCCTAGGCAACATAGCAAGATTTCAACCCACAAAACATAAAAAAAAGTCAGACATGATGGCCCACGCCTGTTATTTCAGCTAATAGGTAGTTTGAAGAGGAAGGGCTGTCTGAGCCCAGGAGGGTGAGTGCTTTTGGGTCATCATCATTTCACTGTACATGGAAGACATGGGTGAAACCCCAACTCAACAGAATTCAGAAGATGATTATCATAAAAATGTCAATTTGACCCACAGTGATAGACAAATAATGTAATTCCAATGATTATTTCTGTGACACTTTTTTTGGAAAAATATTTTTTAATCCTGAATTTACATAGAATCTCAAGGAATGGTAAATACCTTTAAAAATTAGCAATAAAGTATAAGATACAAGTATCACATGCCCTGATATTAAAACATATGACCAAGTTACAGAAATGAAATATGTGGTACTGGCAAGCAGAAAAACATATAATGGAACAAAATGCAAAATTTCAATATAAATCCTTATGAATATGAATAAATAGTCTTTAACAGAGTTGGCATGGTCATACAAGGAGACGCAAAGCTTCCCCACAAATGGTGTTAGAAAACTGGCTATCCACAAAACACAAAAATAAAGAAAATGATCAAATGCTTAAATGTAAAAACTATAAAGGTATTAGAACCAAATATAAGATGGATGTTAAGACACTGTCCATGACAATGCTTTGTTAGATGACACTAAAAGCATAAGTTTTGATGAAAAATAGAAAACTACTCAAAGAAAAAAAAAATCTTCAGTGAAGTAAAAATACCTCCTAAGAAATGAGAACTTTATTAGGAAATTTAAACATGTAATAGGAGTTAAAATTCAAAATATTTAACACCTAAAACAAAACAACAAAATTGAAAAAGATAACTGAAATATGGACACAAACATGAACAGACATTTCTCCAAAGAAGATGTACAAGTAACCAACAAGCATTTCAAAAGATTTTCAAAAAGACAAATGCTCAGAAAAATATAAAGCAAAAGCCCAATATAAAACCTCACACCCTGAAGAATAGCCCATATCAAACAAGGTAACAAATGTTATTGAGGATATAGAGATGATGGAATGCTTGTGCACTGTTGGTGGGGGAAAAATGATGCAGCCACTATGAAAAGTAATATGAAAATGCCAGCCGGGCTCGGTGGCTCAGCCTGTAATTCCATGCCTTTGGGAGGCTGAAGTGAGTGGTTTGCCTGAGCCCGCGGGTTCGACACCCACCTGGGCAGCGAGACCTCATCTCTACAATAAATCAAAAAATCAGCCGGGTATGGTAGCACATGCCTGTAATTCTGGCTACTTGGAAGGCTGAGGTGGAAGGATCACTGGAGCCCAGCAGGTTGAGGCTGCGGTGGCCGGGAGCGGCCACTGCACTCCAGTCTGGGCGACAAAGTGAGAATCCAACTCAAAAAAAAATAAAAAAAAAGAAAATGCCTCAAGAAGTTAAAAATAATCCTGTGACCTGCAATCCAAATTCTGGGTATCTATCCAAAGATACAAAGCAGAACCTGAAAAAGATATGTGTACATCCATGTTTATGGCAACATTGTTGACAAAAGCCAAAAGGTGGAAGCACCCTAAATATCCTTCAAAGAATAAATGGACAGATAAAATGTAGCACCCTTTAAAAAGAAATCTTGTCATGTGTTATGGTAAGGATAGTTCTTGTGGACTTATGTTAATATAAATAAATCAGTATCAATTGGATGAGGTTACCCACGTCTGTAATGTCAGCACCTGAGCCCAGCAGTTCAAGACTTGCCTATGCAATATAGTATGACAAGACTTGTGCCTAAAAAAAAAAAAAAAAAAAAAAAAAGACAGGCATGTAGGCACCAACCTGTAGTACCCAGTACTCAGGAGACCTTACTTGAGCCACCATACTCCTGTCTGAGTGACAGAGACCATGATTCATAAAACAAAAGAAAACCTTAATCAGGATTTGGAAGATATCCTTGATATTGATATTGGTCTGAATAATGATTCTTTTAATGTCTACAGGAACAAAAACAAATATAATCATTATAAAAATTATTAAAACATTCTTTTTTTCTTTTTGGTTTTTTAGTTGGAGTCTCTCTGTGTTACCCAGGCTGGAGGGCACTTTTAATTCATGGTCACCACAATATCAACCTGCTGTGCTCAGGCGAGTCTTCAGCCTCAGTCTTCCAACTAGCTGGTACTACAAGCAAGTGTCACCATCCTCAGCTATTTTTTTGATTTATTACAGAGATGAGGTCTTGCCAAGTTGCCCAGCCTGGTCTTGAACCCAAGGCCTCAGGCAATCCTCTAACCTCAGTCACCCAAACTGATGTATATGCATGAGTCGCTGCGCCCAGCAGAACATTGTTTTCAAAATAAAAACAAACTACCATGTAACACAAATCCCTTTTTCAAGTATATAAACAAAGGAAATAAAACCAGTATCTCAAAAAATTATCTGCCCCCTCTATGTTCTATGCAGTATTTGTCAAAATGGACAAGCTTGAAAACAACCTAAATATTTGTGGATTCTGTGTGGATTAAGAAAACATCATATATATATATATATATATATATATATATATATATATATACACACACACAATAGCATATCATGGAGCCATAAAAAAAAAGTAAAGAATCCCACCATTTTAACCTTATGGATGAAACTGTAAGATTATGCTAAGTGAAGTGAGTCAGGCACACATACAAGAATACTGTGAGAGGCTGAGTATAGTGACTCAAGCCAGTAATCCCAGCAGTTTGGGAGGTTGAGGTGAGAGGATGGCTCAGGGATTCAAGACCAGACTGGGCAACTTGGTGAGACCTCATACCAACAAATAAAAAAAAAAACAAAAAGGTGGGCATGGTAGCTCAAACCTGTAGTTCCAGCAACTTGGAAATCTGAGGTGGAAGATTCATCTGAGCACAGCAGGTCATGGTACAGTGGCTATTAACATGCTACTGTACTCCAGCCTGTGTGATGGTGAGACTCCAACTCAGGGAAAAAAATATGCTGCACAATCTCACTCATGTGTGGAATCAAAACAGTTTGCACTCATAGAGGAAGAAGGTACAAGGATGGTCACCACGGCCTGCAGGTGGGATAAATGGGAGATGTTTTCCAATGACTACAAAATTTCAATATCACTGAGTTTCAGGGCACTAATGTGTTTCAGAGTGACTTATAGTTAATAATGATTTCAAGTACACTTATAAAATGTGCTAAAATAATAGACATTATGTGTTTTCCTTAGTAAATGTGAAAATGGCAACTATGCAAGTTGATTGATATTTTCATTAGCATAATTATAATCAGTTTCACAATGTATAGGTATATCAAATTATTACATTGTACACAACAGGTTTATACATTTTTATTTATGTATTAAAAAATTATGTTAATCACACATACATAAACATGCACATGTGTGTATGTATATACGCATATATGTAAAGTAGCTCTAAGCTTCATACAAAACAAAGAAAAATATATAATAAAAGTTATTAAGAAACAAGGTAACATGTGGGAGTTTAACATTTAATATTTTTAATGTTCTATAGTATACTTAAGAATTCAGATATGTAGAAATAAATTACCAATATCTTTAGATAAATTAAAGTAAAATAATATGATTTCTTCAATCAAGAGAGATTGCTTTCATCCTTGTAGAATTATGGAGTATGAATTTAAATAAAATCACATGGGAAACCACCCTAGGATAGAAAATCAAACAGTAAAAACATCTGTCCAGAGAGTTCTTAAAATTTCTCAAATAACACTCTCCCACCTATTTCCAACATGACACAAAAAGAAGGTTTAAAAAATAGTTTGACATGGATTTTCTAAATAAATAAGCAGATACACATCTTCAAAAACATCAGATAGGTAGTCAGCTCATGCAGTCCCTAACAAATCATTAAGTGGACTTTGATTTCCTCTGTAACCTTGAAAGGAGGTCACTGAAGAAGCAAAGTTTTTGGAGAATTTCAGAACATGGATCAAGAGATATCCCTTTGTGATAGCAAGAGAAAGAATCCCAGGCTTCTCAGAAATGATTTCCATTGGAGCAGACCACCTTTGCAAACCACAGTTCAAGCTCTGCTTCCTAATTCTGCATCACCTGCTTCATTCACTCCCACCTACCTGGAGGTTTGGCTGATGTGCTGTGTCTCTTCATTTCCCAGGGCCCTTTCCTTTGCTCCAGACAGGTGATCAGGTCTGGCTTAGAGGCAGCAAGTCCTGTTAAAATTAGAAAATTGTAACATGAATCTTGCTGGGAATCTTCAATTATAAAACAAGTATTATGATCAGTAGAAAACACATTATACAAGATTCTAGAAAATTATCCCAAAATACTGTTCCCCAATGAGACCTTTAGAACATACAGACAGAATTTTTAATTTGTGCGTTCTTGTTTTGTTTTTGAGTTGGAGTCTCACTGTTGCCCAGGATGGAGTGCAGTGGCATGTTCATGGCCATTACAGCATTGACCTGCTAGGCTCAGGTGATTCTTCTCCTTGGCCTTCCAAGTACCAGAACTACAGGTGCATGCTACCATGCGAGGATAATTTTTTGATTTGTTGTAGAGCTGTGGTCTGGTCAAGTTGTCCAGGCCATTCTCAAACTCATGGACTTGGGCAATCCTCTCACCATGGCCTCCCAAAATGCTGGAATTACAGGCTTTAGCCACCACACCTGACCTTAAATTTGTTATTTCTTAGCTCAGTACTAGTGAGTCACAAACTTATGGTAATGATTGGAATGTGGGCAATGATATTCTATGCCACCAAATTTCTGGACTTACCAGTAATATAGAGAGAAGGACACATGTCAATTTAAAATATATAATGCTTCTTTTTTTTTTTTTTTTTTTTTTTTTTTTTTTTT
>NW_007260552.1:473985-488285 GCF_000164805.1 Carlito syrichta | reverse complement strand
CCGCGGGCTCAGGCAATCCACTCACCTCAGCCTCCCAAAGGCGCGGGATTACAGGCTGAGCCACCGAGCCCGGCTATCACATTGCTTTTCATAGTGGTAGCATCCTTTTTTCCCCCTGAGCAACAATACACAAGTATTCCACATCCTCAACAACATTTGCTATTTTGACAGTGGTCTTCCTAATGGATGTGAGGTTGCACCTCAGTGTATAATCTGACTGGTTGTCCATTGCTTTGAAGGTTTTGGAAAATCTGGGCATATATCAAGGGACCACTATTTGAAGTCATTTTAAAACTTCTGGGCCAGGCTCGGTGGCTTAGCCTGTAATCCAGTGCTTTGGGAGGCCGAGATGAGTGGATTGCCTGAGACTGCGTGTTCGAGACCCGCCTGGGCCACTTGAAGAGACTTCATCTCTACAATAAATCAAAAATTAGCCGGGCATGGTAGTGCATGCCTGTAGTTCCAGCTACTTGGAAAGCTGAGGCAGAAGGATCGCCGGAGCCCAGCAGGCCAGGCTGTGGTGACCGGGAGTGGCCACTGCACTCCAGTCTGGGTGACAGAGTGAGACTCCAACTCGACAACAAAAAAAATTCTGTTTGTGCCTCATGTCATAAGTGTATATTATATATATTATTTAAATGTTTACTTTTGATGCTTAATTTTATTCCATGTATAGTTATTATTAGCTATTCCATCTACTTTCCTTAACCTGAATTTGAATAATAGTATTTCTAATCATGTATTTCTGCTGGTTTACTTTATATTTTGTTGTTTCATACCTTATTTTATAATATTCAAAACAAGGAGACCATGTAAAGTACAAAAGTGTTTTTGCTGTATTTTGTGAAATGTTTAAAGTGTTTGCCATGTATTGGTTAAAACCTGTTTGTGTTTGAAATGTAAAACTCCATTCTGTGACTTGTTTCCATATTGTTAACTTCTTATTGAACTTCTGTGTGGCTGATGCAAGAATTTTAAAATTTTGCTCATAAACAACCTTCACAACCCTGCACTCCACCCAGTGCTTTAACAGTTTCCGCCTTATCAGAGTATATTCTGTGTCCCCTTATCTAAGTGTACTACGTGTAAAACCCAGAACATGTTTCATATGTTTATCTCTGTAATGACTCAGTTTCCCGACTACTTTTGCCTATAAAAACTCCCATCAAGTTTCGTTCGTCGTCGAGAGTCTGGGAGGCACGAGCCCCCTCTCGACCACAGGCCTTAATAAAGGGCTTACTTATTATTTAACCTTTAATTCGGCTGGATATTCGTGCATACAACACATGAACCAAGGACAAAGAAACTTTACAAATTTCCAGGACTCCTCTTGGTACTCAGATGTCAGCACACACAACCTAAGAGGGGTCTCTAGGACGCCGGTCTGTCTTTGTAATGTTCCTCCTAAATAAAGTCACAACCCTTGTTCCAACTTCATTTTGAGACTTATTGGCTGTCTTGCTACAAGCAGAATGGAGTTTGGACCTGGAGACTGCCATTGATCCCGATGACATGCCCTGGGAATTTCCGCCTGGATATTCATAAGGCGACTGCAGGGCTGTTACCCACCAGCACCTGCCCGTGGCCGGCTTTCTTCTGCACCTTCTCAAAACCTTTCCCCCCAGTCTCTCTGGGGATGCCATACCACAAGGCTGACTGGGGTTTCAGGATTCAGGACCCGCTGTTGGCCCAAGGGAAATCCTTAACGATGTGATGGAGCCTCTGTTTAATCTTGAGGAGGAGAGTGGGGCAAGGACCAGAACCACATCCCGCCAACCCCCATGGTTATGATGCTTCCCATGAGCCCCTTCCCCGGTCCCACCCAACCGGAGCGAGGGACTGTGTGGAGATGGCGCACAGCAGGAAGTCTCCAGAGAAAGAACCCCGGGGTCCTGGTCCAGCCCCACTCTGCGTCGAGGATACCTGGCCCAGAAGCCATCGGAATCCAGTTCAGACATGGAGCTGACAGGGAGACGCAGTCCCCCAACAGCCGGACCGTCCAGGACCATCCCCACTTCCCAGCTTCCAGGTGTCCCGACATCCTCCCTCCAGTTGTCCCAGGACCTGCAGGTCACAGGATGACAGAGGCTGCAATGAAGACAGGTGGATCTCCCGGAGCATCAGGACAAGGAAACAGGGGTGACCAAGTTCTGTGCGCAGACGAAGGAGAGGAAGGCCCCATCAGATCCTGGAGGCTGCCCTCTCACTTTCAGCCTCTGTTTGATAGGGCAGTCTCCAAGGCTGCTTCCTATTGATTGGATAAGGCTCCAGGTTCCACCTCCTCTGATCCTGAGTGACAGTGGATGCCATCAGATAAGGCTGGATGAGACAAGAAAAGGTCTTATGAGCTCCTGGTTCGTGGGTCACGTGGGGCTGCAGGACGACAATCCCTGCACAACAGGTCCGGGTGGGGCACGTCTCAACCCAACAGAGCTCTGCTGCCACGTTCTTGTCACCACCTTGTATGCAGAGTGAAATCTCAGAGGGACAACTGGGCAGGGCGGGCTGGCTACTGGGGTTGGTGGGACCTGGGAGTACCTCTGGCCCTGGACCAACTGGGAAGAAGGCGCTTGCCATCCCCCATCCCTGGGCAGCTCAGAGTCTTCTCCACCCACATCCATGTACCTTCAGAGCACCGGCCTCCTCAGTCCAGGGCCTACCTACTTCCTCCCATGGGGATGGGGCTGATGTCCCAGACATCACCCATGGGACGCCACCCTCTCCTGTCTCCAGGCAGAGTCCAGTGAACTTGCTTTGGGAGAAACCCCCATCCAGACACCAATACAGCTTCATAGCTTTGCAAGAGGTCATGGAATGTGGCTACCTGGAAGCCTCACCCTCACTGGCACCTTTTTCGTGGATGTGGATTTTGAGTCATCAGAGAACAATTTTTTTTTTTTTTTGAGTTGGAGTCTCACTCCTTCGCTCAGGCTAGAGTGCAGTGGCATGCTTACGGCCATCCCAACGTCAACCTGCTAGGTTCCAGTGATCCTTCTTCCTCAAACTTTCGAGTAGCTGGAACAACAGGTTCATGCTACCATGCCTGACTCATTTTTTATTTATTTTAGAAACGAGGTTTTCCCAAGTTACCCGAGCTCGTCTCGAACCCGCGGGTTCAGGCAATCCACTAGACTTGGTCTCCCAAAGTGCTGGAATTACAGGCTGAGCCACCAAGCCTGGCCAGGGAGCAAAATTATTGGGTCACTCAGGGATCTGTTAAGAGCAAAGTAGAAACCCCACTTCCAGTGACTGACTAGGTCTCAACAAGTTGCCCATGCTGGTCTCGAACTCCTGGACTCAGGCAATTCTCTTGCCTCTGCTTCCCAAAGTGCTAGGATGACAGGCATGAGCCACAGAGCCGGCCTACTGGATCATTTTTACCAACCCATTTCAGTGGATGTGAATCCAACCTGGAGTTGAGTTGGTACAGGCATTTTACACTTAAACTCATCAGGCTCATCTCAACCGAGGCCTGACTGGTCAATGTCTCAAAGACATAGATGGTGACCTGATCCCTCAGGAACATGTGGTGATCCAGCTTTGGGGCAGCGACGTTCAAGGTGAGGGGCAGTTAGGTGAAATTGGAAACTCCTCAATTTACATCTCTACTTTGGATGGTAGGCTTGTCACCCACAGTGTTGAGGGATGCGGCTACCTCATTGGGGTCCATCTGTAGAATTTGTCTGTCTAGACAGTGGAAAACCCTGGGAGCACTTCTGCTTTCATGAAGCCTCCTAATAATTGATGGCCATAAATTCCCATGCTAACTCTCACTTATTGCAACTGCACTTCCTTTGTCCTAATGATTCCTCCTGGGCTTTCTCTTACATGCTTGTGTTGAACACTATCATACAATGCAAGTATTTCTGACTCGGAGACCAGCATGGCGACTGCTGCATGGCCCTGACAATGCGAATATTGGTAAAAACAATATTGTTGCCTTTCTACCAAAAGATAATAACACATTTTTTTCTTTTTCAATGTATAAAAAAAATACATACTGCTTTTAAAAAGCCAAATTAGATCTCTGTGAATTGAAAGTCTTTTCTTGCATACCTTTCCTCCAAACTCATTCCCTTCTTAGAAGGTGTAAGCAAAAACGTGTTTTTGTTTGTTTTTGTTTTGCATCCTGCAGCTCCTTTTTATAGCATCTCCTGTCACTGAAGATCAGAAAGGGGCCTGGAGCCTTATCCAATCCACTGGTCTTATCCATCATCAAGATGATGACTTGAAAACTGTCCAATCAGAGAGTTGCCAGAAGTGAGGAGGCAGCTTCTGACTGCTGACCTGACTTTTTGTATCTGGCACTGGAGGAAATGGTGGGTCATCTCCAAGAGAGCCGTGGGTCTTTATTCAGCCTTTGTTACCCTGTGATCCGCTTGTCCTGAGTGTCCATAGGGAGGATGCCACGACACCCGGAAGCCAGGAGATGATGACTATGGGAGCGGGTGTGAGAAGAGGAGGGAGGATGGACCTGGATGACACGACTGTGGTGGACCGGCCTTCCCATCAGCTTCAAGCCTGCACTCAACCCCGTTGGCAGTTTGGCCCAGTCCCACTGGCTGGGGGAAGGGGGATGGACAGGTCCCCAGGGTCTTGATCCCGCAACTAACTCGCTCAGGTGAGACTTCTCCAGGTAATCCTGCTCTTCGGATATGCGGGACTGGGGAGGCTGGTGGTGGGGGGAAACTGAACCATAGTGGGAGGGGCTGTGTCCTGGCCCCATTCCTCTCTCCATCCCAAGGTGAATGGGAGCCTCCTTCACAGAGCTATGGACTCCCCTTGGGCTAATAGTGGATCGTGAATCCCTAAGCCCCATTCAGCGCTTGTGGCGTGTGGCCTTCCTCCCAGTAAGGCCTGGGAGAAAAGGCTTTCAGAAGGGACAGGGGGAAGCCATGTTGCTGGCCAAGGTTGCAGTCCACTGCAGTACAGGGGCATACCACTGTACTCCAGCCTGGGCAACACAGTGAGACTTTGACTCAAAAAACAAATGCTTGCCAAAAGCGAAGAATGACATTACAAAATAATTTAAAAAATCTATTTATTAGAAATCAATAGCAGGTACAAATGTGAATTCAACTGATATCACAGTTCCCAAATATATAAAATAAACGTGGTCAAAATAAAGCAAAAAATACACAGTAGCACAGGAACCGTGAAATAACGGAATGCCCCACTTTCTTTTTTTCTTTTTCTTTTTTGAGTTGGAGTCTCACTCTGTCACCCAGACTGGAGTGCAGTGGCTGCTCCTGGCCACTGCACACTCGACCTACTGGGCTCTGGCGATCCTTCCACCTCAGCCATCCGAGTACCCAGAATTACAGGCATGTGCTACCACACCCGGCTGATTTTTTGATTTATTGTAGAGATGAGATCTTGCCAAGTTGCCCAGGCTGGTCTCCAACCTGCTGGCTCAGGCAATCCACTCACCTCCGCCTCCCAAAGCACTGGGATTACAGGCTGAGCCACCGAACCTGGCTAGAATGCCCACTTTCAATAATGACTTGAAATGCCAGATAAAAGATCAATAAGAATTCAGAAGACTTGAATGACACTAGGGACAATTTAGAGTGAAAAGTCTTACACAGAACTCTCTAATCAGCACCATCAAACACAGCATATTCGGTTGAACCTAGCACACTCTTCTAATTAGACAACGTGTCAGAACACAAAACAAATCTTAGCACATTAAAGAAGGCTGAAAGTAGCCAGGTACAGGAAGGCATGCCTGAAATCCCACATTTTGAAAAGTGGAGGTGAGAGGATTTACTGAGTCCACAGGTTCAAGACCAGTCTTGGCAACATGGTGAAACCATGTTTGTACAACAATTTTTTAAAAATTAGCTGAGCGTAGGGTTCCTTGCCTGTTGTTCCAGCTACTTGGAAGGCCGAGGCAAAAAGATTGCCTGAGCCCAGCGCGTCAAGGCTGGGGTGCCCATGAGCATGACAAAGCATGCCAGCCTGGGTGACGGAGTGAGACTCCAACTTGAAAAAAAAAAAATTAAGAAATAAAAGCCACAGTGGGTGGAAGAAAAGTTGTGATCTGGTTGTGTCTTACTGAAAAGTGAAGTTCACACATGGGCAGAGACTTTGTCTTCCAGTGTGTTTTCTTCCTGCCAGTCTTCCTTCTCACCTATGTTAGGGAGAGATGACCCAGCCAGTCTAAGTGGTCAGAGTCTAGGGGTCAATGTCCATACATGGTAAGCCCTTTATTACAAATGAGCTCTGATAAAAGAGTAACCAATATTACCTTCAATGGAAGGCCCATCACATATTAAGTCAGTGATGAATAATGTTCTAAAAACTAGATGATTCTGCCATTAATCTTTTAGCAAGCACAGAATTCTGTTATATTTAAATAAAATGGGTGGAACTACATTTTTATCATTTCTAAATATTTTAAAATTTCATGTTGGCAATGACACAATTCAATACTCCCTCATCATGTCCCTTACTCTTTCACTTCCATTGTATCTTCATGCAGAAGAATAGCTTTTTCTCCTTAAACTATGCATCTTAGAAGCTGATCCTGGTAATCAAATCTCTCAAGTAATTTTTGTTTGGAAAATGTTTCATTGTTTCCTATTCTTTAAAGATATCCAATTTTAGCCTACTGAGAAAATGAAGACAACATGTACCACCGCATCTAATTTTTACTTGTCTTTTGTAGACACAAGGTCTTTGTACATTGTCCAGGCTGCTCTCAAACTCCTGGGCTCAAGACATCCTCCCACCTTGGCCACCCAAAGTATTGGGATTACAGTTCTGAGCCACCATGCCTTGCCCGTCTCTGCTCTAGGTGTTTTCCCCTTTTGTGATATTATGTAGTTTGATTAATATTGCATGTAATACTGTTTTATTTTTTTATTTTTGACACTTTGTTTCTAAACTTATAAATTTATGTCTGTTTTTTGATTATTTTAGAAACTCATAAATCATCAAATCTATTGTTTACATATCTTTTTATCAAACCACTACATAAACACTTGAGAAGATATTCAAATATTTGCATTCAAGCCTTCTTTTACGTTAAACTGTAATTGTATATTTTATGACTCAGATTTTTCTTTTTTTTTTTTTGAGTTGGTGTCTCACTCTGTCTCCCAGGCTGGATGGCAGGGGCATGCTCACGGCCACTGCAGCCTCAACCTGCTGGGTTCAGGTGATCCTTCCACTTCAGTCTTCCAAGTAGCCAGAAGTAAAGGGGTGTGCTACCATGTCAGGCTAATTTTTTTATTTATTGTAGAGACAAGGTCTCACCAACTTGCCCGAGCTGGTCTTGAACACATGGGCTCAGGCAATCCACTCACCTTGGCCTCTGAAAGTGCTGGGATTACAGGCTGGGCCACTCAGACTTTTCTAAACTTTGTGAGTATATACATTGTGCTCAATGTTTCTGCTCGAGCCTGGTGTGGTGGCTCACACTATAATCCCAGGACATTGGGAGGCCGAGGTGAGGTGATTGCCTGAACCCACATGTTAGAGACCAGCCTGAACAACTCGATGAGACCTCATCTCTACAAGAAATCATAAAATTAGCCATGTATGGTGGAGTGTGCCTGTATTTCCAGTTTCTTGGAAGTTTGAGATGGAAGGCTCTTCTGAGTCTAGCAGGTAGAGGATGTGGTGGCTGAATGCATGCCACTTCATTCCAGTCTGGGTGACAAGGTCAGACTCCAACTAAAAAAAAACAACAAAAAAACACTCCTCACTAGTCCTGTTACCAACTCAATCAAATTTAATGTTTATTTCATACATTTTATATTGTTGATGTATCATATTTCTAATTATGTTTTATTTGACTGTTTTTCAAATATGGCTAGTCAACTTTATAGAGTCATCATATTTCTACATTTATCTTTCTCACCGTACAGTCAGTCCATGAAGAACATGGGTGTGACCTGCATAAGTCCATTTTTTTTAAACAAACACATTGCAAGTTTTTTTGGTTTTGTTTGTATTGACAATTTGTGGCCATTTAAAACAAACAGACAAACCACATAGTTTAGGAGGATATTTCACCAAGTTAATGTATCATAAGCACATTAGATAGAAGCATATTCTAGTGTATTTTGACATTTACTACCATGAAACATATACAAATGGAAACTAAAAATGTATGCAATTACAGGTTATACATAGCATCATTAGCAATTGGGAAAAGTGTAAATAAATGTAAAGATGAAGTATTAACTCATAAGGGCATAAAATTAGAAAACACAGTGTATCAATTAATAATCTTGTGGACATGTCCTGCTGCTCTGTGGTGAATACAATCATTGTGAGATTCTGTTCCTCACACCATGTGAAGCTAATATTTCCAGATGAGCACTTGGTCTCTCCAGAGCAAATCACATAAATTATAGACTGATTGCATATATGGCCAAAAGATGGGGAGGTAAGGATATCAACATAAAAATCTTGAAGACATTCCACACCCCAGAGGCCATACCAGAGGAACCGGCAGCCAATGACTTCATGGGACAAGTGCTTCCAACTCAGTGCCAGGTGATTGGAAAGGAAACAGAAGAGGCTGGGCATGGTGGCTCATGACTATAATTCCAACAGTTTTGGGGGCAGAGTAGAGAGAACTGCCTGAGTCTAGGGTTTCCAGGTCAGCCTAGGCAACTTGGTGAGACCTTAACAGTGAACCCAATAATTAACTGGGCATGGTGCGATATGTTTGTGGGATCAGCTACTCAGGAGGCTAAAGGGGCAAGATGGCCTGATCCCATGACTTCAAGACTGAGTGGCCATGAGCATGCCACTGCATTCCAACCGGCGGAATAGTTAGACTCCAAACTCAAAAATAAATAAATAAATAAAAGGAGCAGCAATGTCAGTAAACACACTGGCATTTCACAAGCTGGCAGTAGGGTTCTGAGGTTAGAGATTGCTTTTGACTTTTGTGGTAACAGGTCCCCACTACAACACGGTGCTCAAACTAAAGCTAATGGTGGAAGCAGAATTGGTATCATATAGCCATGTTTTTAGAGAAATGAAAATGTAAAACCATCAGACAGAAACTAAGATATGTTTCTGTCAACTACACCAAATGTCCCAACTCTCTTACCTTTTTTCCTTCTTCACCTTTTCCTCCTCTGCCACCTAAGACAGCGAGACCAGACCCTCTTCTTCCACCTCATCCTGAAATTTTGATGGTGAAGATGGCAAGGATGAAGTACTTTATGATGACCTGTTTTCATTTAATGAATAGTAAAGATACTCTTTTAATTTTATGATTTTCTTTCTCTTTTCAATCCAGGTTGTACCTGTGCAGGTTTATTACATGGATATATTGTGTGATGGTCAAGTTTGGCATCTGCTGAAGCCATCACCAAAACACTGCAGACAGTGCCCAACAGGCAGTTTTTAAACACTTGGGTCCCTCCCACTTTACCATTTTCCAGGATCTACCATTTTCATTTTTATATCTGTGTGTATGCAGTGTTTCGCTCTCATTTATATGTGAGAACATGCAGTATTCACTTTTTCCTTTCTATTTAATTGACTCATTTTTGTAAGAATACTGTATATAATGCATATAATATACAAAACATGTTAATGAATTATTTATGTGGAATCCACAACAATGCAGTTTCCTCATTCTGAAAATGTTTTCTCTTACACAGAGATACAAATTCACTCTAAGAGGAATATTTATTGCATTTTAAAGGGCACTTATTACACAAAACACTGTTTTGTGTTTGCTCACTTTGTTGGAATGTCAAAAAATACAAAATAAAACAAGCCCTAGACATATAAATTCTCCCAAGTTTTCACTGAAAAAATTAGCCCAGTAAAGTCAATAAAAATCAATTGTTGTGAGGACTGCCTGAGTTCAGAAATACAGGACCAGCCTGGGCAACTTGGTGAGTCCTCATCTCAAAAATTAGCTGGGTGTGGTGGTGTATGCCTGTAGTTCCAGCTTCTTGGAAGGGTGAGGTGAAAGGAACACCTGAGCCCAGCAGGTTATCAAGACTATGGTGGCCATGAGCATGCCACTGCACTCCACTCTGGGGCACAGAGTGAGACTCCACCTCAAAAAAAAAAAAAAAAAAGGATTTTACTCACAGAGGTTTGTAACCAGCTATAATGTTTTTCAGTGCTAAATTGCTAACAACTTAAAAATCTTCCAGGCTGAAGGATCACTAATACAATGTAAGACGGATAACAAAATCACTTTCTGTTTAAAGTATTACAAGTTATTTTTGTTAAACTTCGACACATTATCTCACTTTCAGAAGGCCAAAACCATTCCACTCCTCTAATCAAAAGTGGAGAAATTTTTTAAAAATCACCTGTTATTTACACAAAGTAAAAAGAACATGACTAAAATTATTCAATGATAGTCTTTAGTTGTGGAGGAAAAAAAAAACCACCCGTTGTGAATTACATTTTCATAGTGCTTTCAAACACCATTCAATTACATTTTTAAAAATTCTTGAAATTTCTAAGTAGGCTAAATAATGGTCACTTTGTGAACATAACATTGCAAGGGAAGTCTAAAAGAGGATGCCCACAGGAAGATTCTGAACTACAAGCCATTAGATATTAGTGGAATAAATTGAATGTGAAGTAGACAAAACTGATTGACTTTTAGATTTTATATTCTTTTGTTTCAACAAGGTCTTTTCCAACTTAGGCATACATTCACACACAAGAACTCAACTTCCTCTTCTTTAGCTCTTATATTCATAGCTTTAGAGAGATAACTTAGTATATTTCATTCAGTGTAAATAATACTTGCAAGTCTGATGTTTATGAATATAAATATTTATAATATATCAAAATACACTTATGACTTGTAAGCATTGATACTATGAAGATGCATCAAGATATTGATGATCTGACCTCATTTTCCCCTTAACTTGTAGCTAATAAAGCAACTGATTTCTAAAACTCTCAATGTTTCTTTGTCATTTATTCCAGTGGAAAATATATTATCCTGAGCACTCACCTCATGCAGAACTGACAATAACGCTCAATTTGAGCCACACAAAACCTCTCCATTTAGATCTTTTCATGGAGATTACATATCAATATTCTTCATCCTCCATGAAAAACATGAGATGACTGCTGGTCAACTACTATACAAGGGTCTATCATAGCTCTAATGTATATACAAATATAAAAAAAAGTCTAAAGTCTTTTGACATTAGACTTTCCATTGGAGATAGTATTTTGATTTGTATCAACTGACCCCATGTTTTTACATAAACACTAGGAATTAAGGCATAGCATCAAGTGAGATGGGTTACATCAACACTGTTTGCTTTTCAAAATATTCTTAAATTCTCTCGATGTAAAAACAAAAGTATACAAGGAATATACTCATTCTTTCCTAAAATGAAAACAAAACAAAACAAAATCATCTTCTAAAGCCATTCAATATCTGATGTTTGCTTATTTATTTGTTTATGTATGTATGTATGTATGTATTTATTTATTTTTGAGTTGGAGTCTCACTCTGATGGCCAGACTGGAGTGCAGTGGCCGCTCCCGGCCATCGCAGCCTCGACCTGCTGGGCTCCGGCCATCCTTCCACCTCAGCCTTCCGAGTAACCGGAATTACAGGCATGCGCTACCACGCCCGGCTGATTTTTTGATTTATTGTAGAGATGAGGTCTCGCTGCCCAGGCGGCTCTTGAACCCACGGGCTCAGGCAATCTACTCACCTCAGCCTCCCAAAGGTACGGGATTACAGGCTGAGCCACCGAGCCCAGCTTGATGTTTATTTAAACTTGATTTTTCATTTTAAAAGTTCCATATAAATTGCATCTACAAAGTTTTCATCTGAATACCCAAGTATTTCCAGTGACATATATTTTGAACAAAGGTCAGTCCACATTCTTTAAATTTGTAGATTGTCTCCAATGGAAAGTCTAATGTCAAATAAAGTTTTCTCTGGTTTAAGGCTTTAGACACTTTTTACATTTGTATATTCAAAAGATATGTGGGTTAAGTCAAGATAATAGTACTCTTTACATCAGTAATTTCTCACCATTTCTCTATAATTTGTATCTTGATATATGATTTTGCAGTATTACAAATACTGAAAATTTTAAAAGTATAAATTTTTGATGTTGAGAACTCTTGGATTAACAATGAAAATCTTTACACTGTTCTTCCCATCATAAGTTTAGGGTTAGATGCTCATATGTCAACCAAGTATTATCACATTTCAGTCATTTATATAGTTTTTCCATAGTATGGATTTTCACATGTCCAGGCAGTCATATATGGGAGCAACAGGCTTTACAACATTTTTCATATTTGTAGAGTTTCTCTCCAGTATCCATGATCATGTGCCCAGCAAATTCATTGTGAGAGTGAAAGGCTTTGCCACATTCAACATATTTGCAGGGTTTCCCTCCAGTATGAATGGTTTTATGTCCAGCAAATTCTTGTTGAAAGCAAAGGCTTTTCCACATTCTTCATATTTGTAGGAATTCTATCCAGTATGGATGGTCTTATGTCCAGCAAATTCTTTATGAGAATGAAAAACTTTGCCACATTCTTCACATTTGTAGGGTTTCTCAACAGTATGGATGTTGACATGTTGAGCAAGTACGGAATAAAAGTGAAAGGCTTTTTCCACATGGTTCACATTTGTAGAGTTTCTCTCCACTATAGATTTTCTGATATTCGACTTACTTTGAGTACCTATGAAAAGCTTTGCCACATTGTTCTCATTTTTAAGGTTTCTCACCAGTATGGATGGACATGTGTCCAGCAAATTCTTTGTGAGAGTGAAAGGCTTTGCCATATTCTTTACATTTGTAGGGTTTCTCTTCAGTATGGATGGTCATATGTCAAGCAAGTTGTGAATGAATGTCAAAGGTTTTGCCACATTCTTCACATTTGTAGGGTTTCTTTCCAGTATGGATCATAGCATGTTGAGTAAGATCTAAATGAGTGTGAAAGGCTTTGCCACTTTCTTCTTTGTAGGGTTTCTCTCCAGTATGGACACTCTGATGTCAAAGAAGACCTGAGTGCCAACAAAAGGCTATGCCACATTTTTCACATTTGTAGGTTTTCTCTCCAGTATGGATGATCATGTGTCTAGCAAATTGTTTGGGAGAGTGAAAGGCTTTGCCACATTCTTCACATTTGTAGGATTTCTCTCCAGTATGGATACTCTGATGTTCAATAAGACCTGAGTGCCAATGAAAGGCTTTGCCACATTCTACACATTTATAGGGTTTGTCTCCAGTATGGATGATCGTGTGTTTGGCAAATTGTTTTGGAGACTGAAAGGCTTTGCCACGGTCCTTACACATGTAGTGTTTCTCTACAGTATGGATGGTCATGTGTCTAGCAAATTGTTTGGGAGACTGAAACACTTTGTCACATTCTTCACATTTGTAGGACTTGTCTCTAGTTTGCATACTCTGTTGAATAAGATTTGAGTCCCAACTAAAGGGTTTTCCACATTCTTCACATTGGTAGGGTTTCTTTCCAGTATGGATGGTCTTATGCTCAGCAAATTCTTTGTAAGAGTGAAAGCCTCTTGCACATTTTTCACATTGGTAGGGTTTCTCCCCATTATGGTTCCTTGAATGTACAGCAAATAGCTTATGAATTTGAAAGGCTTTGCCACATTCTTCCCATTTGTAGGGTTTCTCTGCAGTATGGATAGTCTTATGTTCAGCTAATACTTTACAAGAGCAAAAAGCTTTGCCATAGCCTGCATATTTGTAGGATTTCTTCCCAGTATGCACCTTGAAATGTTGGGCAAGTTTTGTGTGGGAGCAAAAGGCTTTCCTACATTCTTCACATTTGTAGGGCTTCTTTCCAGTATGGGTCATAATATGCTAAGCAAGGTCTGAACCAGTGTGAAAGGCTATGCCACATTCTTCACATTTGTAGGGTTTCTCTCCAGTATGGTATCTTTGATGTTGAATAAGATTTGA
The DNA here is from genome assembly GCF_000164805.1 of Carlito syrichta. Lineage (NCBI taxonomy): Eukaryota > Metazoa > Chordata > Mammalia > Primates > Tarsiidae > Carlito > Carlito syrichta. Next base: position 474,369 of record NW_007260552.1, on the reverse strand, counting down.
GAATTGATGAATGGCTTTGTCACACACTTGACATTTGTGGGTTTATGTGCAGTATGAATTCTCTGATAGTGAATTCTCTGATAGTGAATTCTCTGTGTGAAAACCAAGAAAAGGCTTTATCACATTCTTCACATTTATAGAGCTTCTCTCCACTATGAATTTTCTTTTGTTGTGAATAGCATGAGCAATAGCTAAGGACTTCACATTTTTCACTTTTGAAGGCTCTCTCTCCACTATGGATTCTTTCACATTCATTTAGATAAGATGATTTTCTAAACACTTTCCCACATATACTGTGTACATTTCCTCTAATTTTTTTTTGATTTTGGCTACATTTTGAGGATTGGTTAAATATTTTGCCATATTCATGTTTGGAAGTCATTG